>NW_010430921.1:106894-113343 GCF_000710305.1 Buceros rhinoceros silvestris
ATAAAAATAACAGAATTGACTCGCTAGTTTTGGCCCGAGTTGGGACTTTTTTTCCACAAAGTAGCAGAAGTTTGGGACAACGAGTGGTATTGACAGCTCCATTTAGATATGCTGGTTAAAAAGTATTAACTGGTAAGTATGTGGGCTAGTACAATTAGCACATAAGCTAAACACACATGTCAGCAAAAAGAAGATTACGCTAGAAAAGGGGTAGGGTGGGAACAGGTGAGGTTTTTTGTGATTTTGCTTCGTGTAACATAATGTTTTCAAACTGAGATCTACATATCACTCTCCATGCTGAGATTTACAAAGAGAAATGGTCATCAAGAATGTCATATTTTTGTCCACTCTAGCAAGAGGTTCCGGCTGCTGGCTCCTAGCTGTTCAGTTGCTGCATTGTTACAAAGCGGATCACATCCTCAGCTGGAGTAAATCCATGAGCACAGTTAGCTTCAGCACAACTACATCAGGCTGTGCAAGCTGAGGAGTGTATGGCTAAATACTTTCTTGGGTATCATGATGTTGTGCTTGCCTGAGAAGCTGTTCAAAACAGGAGTGGGAAAACAGCTGACAATTTTTTAGTGAGATGTGGTTTGTAGGAATTTGAGATCCCACAAAACTGCACAAATACTGGTTAAAATGATATTATATCTGGGCACAGGTCGTGTTCTTAGTAAAAACTCACTCATAAAGATGCATACAAGAGACACTTTATATACACATTAGACACAGACTAAAGAAATCATTAGGATGAAATTTCTGGGTAACAATATTTTGTGGAGTGAAAGTAGGAAATACTTCCTCTTCTGCTACTCTCAGTATTCAAATAAGCGTAATTCTTAACTCTTACAAAGGCCTCTAGAAAACACAAGGTAGAAGGTTTGTACTGCTAGTCACTGATATTCTTCAAGCTTTGTGTGTTTAAGGCCAAATTTTGGGTCTAGAAGTTTTTTTTAGACTTTTTTAGCCATCATAGAAAATCTCCTATTAATGACATGGATCTCTTGCAGCAGATGTTGAAACTAGAGTTTGTTGGTGTTTAACAAGATACAGAAATTATGTACAATTACTTTCCACTGAAATTCTCTGTTATAATACAATATGAAGGCATTCTAGACATGCTAAAAAACACAGACACCGAACTGATTTCATACAGAGCCTTCAAATCTTTTTTTAGGGTTTTATTTCCTGTCCTTTCTACTAGGTTTCAAAGAATCTACTTCAATGCTTTGGGCTACTTATATTTCATTACTTGAGTATTTTCTGGGTTCTTTCAGTAAGCTATTAAAAAATATATGCTGTCAATAATGTATCTGTCTCATCCAATCTGCAAGAGGGAGCAATATAAGCCAAAATATGTGATTTTTTTAACATAAAATAATAATTTTTTTATTACACACAGAAGTATTCTCTTCAATATAATAGAAAATTAGTCATGCTTTCACTTTCCAAAGACAGTAACATATTCAGTGTTAACACCTATTATTCAATCAGTTCTGACCAGACCAAACTGAAAACATGTTCTGAATAATTATTTCGGGTATTTTCTTGTCCACTAATGGAGGAGTCAGGAGACCGGAAAGGGGTTAGAGCCCCTTTGCCAATTGAAGATTTCACCTCACATTTCATTTAGGGAATTGTTGAAAACAGTGAAGCCACACAAGTTAAAGGGAGATCAGAAACTATTTCTCAATAGTTTCTGCTATTTCTGCTATTCTGTCCCAAATGCATTGCTAAGAACAGAATAATGCTATGTACAATACGGCAAACTAATATCTACTGGGGGTGGGGAATTGTGTATATTTTTGACATTTAGTTTTACTCTAATGTCTCTAATGCTGGTTTTTGTTCTATATTCTCAAACAAGCCATTCATTATAATTTTGAATAATGTCAGTGATACAGCATGCAGAACTGCTTTCTTACTGTGGTGTTTCTATCAGATGTAAAGATGGAAGGGAACGGCACATCTAGCTCAAAACAGTAACTCCTTCATCGGTTGTATTACTAATTTCCAAACCTGATTTTTTGGTGTATTTCTCCTTTACATAACAAACAGAAAATAAACCATGAACACAGACAAAAAAGTCTTGTATTAAACAGTCAAGTGCCTCGTTAACCACTTCCATTAAGCTTACAATGACTGATCTTTGTGTGACTACACCTGAAACTTTTATTTTTGCCAGTCTGGACTGATTTATTTTTCTAACCTCCATCCAGTTCTCCAACCGCTCTAGCCGCTGAATGCCCACTGTAACCAATCAAGAAGTCTCCCTAGACATTCCAAAGCCCTTTCCAACCCTATCAGCTTTTTCTACCAGTTCCCTAGAGAAAAACATTCTATACATGAATGGACTTCAAAGTTAGAAATTTGATTCTGATCGAACTACATGTATTTAACTCCTTGAAGATGAACAGCGTGTGCTCCCCTTCTCTTTTTGCATCTTGCTTCTTTACTGAAAGCCAGAAAACAAATTCATGGTGATCAAATCAGAAATCTCAGGTATCAGAAGTCAATTCTTCACTGAAAGAGGAATTCTGAAAATAGACTTACAAATTCTTGTTTCCCCAGATCAAAATCAGAAAATGATTCAGCTTATTTTAAGAACAAATATGCTTTCTTAGTCTTAACAGAACTTGCTTCAAGTGAAGGAACTCATTTTCTGTGACGGTTCTGCAGTCATCAGCATTATTTGGAAACAACATCTAAAACACTTGCCACTTGATGGAAAATGCAGAGTTTTACAATTGTCTTGCTCTGTAATTTCTGAAACCAAACCAAGGCAATCAACCAAAGGAAACCTCTTTCATGAATCTGTTATTTACATATAAAACAGACAGGAAAAAGGTATTTTGTTAGCTCTGGAAACACAGTTTAAGGAGGTTTTAAAAGATTAGGAAGTATAATGACAGGTGCACAGTGTTCCTTGAAAGGAGACAGGAAGTGAGTATGAGACAGAACTTTATGGCATCATCCTTCTATAAAACTAAATGGACAAACTGTTCTCTCTTAATAATGGCTATACACCAACATTTACAACCAAGCATTGTACCCTTAGCACATTTTGCTGTATTAATTGCCTTAACTATTCAACTAACAGGAGCCAAGCCCCAGGTTGCTCCCATATTCCTTCTGTCTGAGGTTATTTTTTAAAATATATTCCAGAAATACTAAATTCTGGAGATGTTTTGTATTCATCAAAGCTTTGAAGTTCAAGCAAGCTAACAAGTGTCATCACCTCAAAACTTAACATCCTCACCTCGTAACTTTTCAGCCAAAGTTTCTAGCAAAATCCATGCTTAGAGAACACCAATGACCATGGTGCTCTCCTCCTTAACATCATTTTCAACACCATTTGTTATTACATTTCAGCTGTTTTCAAGAAAACCCTATTTCAAAGCCACAGTGAAAAGGACATCTTGTTTAGAGCTGGAGTCTATTTATCAATTTTCTCTGTCTGAAACACAAACAACAATACGAAAGTAACTGTCCAAGATCTGCCATCAGTATTGATCATCTAGACAGAAGCAAACCCCAGGCTGACTGCAAGTTTACTATTGTGACATTTTCAAAGCCTCATAGACTGAATCCTTCAAGATTTAAGTCCTGGGTCTCCCAGTGATGGGGCCTGACCGACATCTAAAATAAAATGGGCTTAATAAAAAGAGTAAATATGGAAGAGACACAAATCAAACTCTAACATTGAACACTTGACTTTGAATTTCCAAGAACGCTTATAATTCCCACATGCTTTCACATTACTTACCTTTTATTACAGTTTTTAATCACAATTACTCCGATTCCGCAATACTCAACATATCAAAGTTCACAATTCTGTAGCTTTTGAGCCAGCATTTGAACAAGCAATGGTGGAGGCCCAAAGATGTAAGAGTATGAGCACGGAGAGTACGATCACACTTCTCAAACAGAGGGAGAGTATTTTGCCTCTGGAATATAGGTTTACTTTTCTGTAACAGTCACTAACAGGAGTTATAAGCAAACAATTAAATGTCAGTATATTTCTACCTGTGAATACAGGGACATGATTACACAGAGCTAAAAAGTTCGGAGGGAGAAGTTGAAAGAAATATCTCAGCGTTATGGCACAGAATGATTAGCAGAAACAGATTTGCCATGTGCGACAATTAATAAAAAACCCCAGCAAAATAGAAAGCATATACCAATTGCTATGCCACAAGCCATTATGTTAGCGCATTTGAAGTAACTAATACTGGTAAGTAGAGCATCAAGGTATTTAGGCTTCCTCATACAATAAATATAATAAAGCAGCATTCTTGGGGTTCTTTTTCTGTCTAACGTCTTCATATGCTGTTTAAACTATTGAACCATAAACTTGGGTTCATTGACGAACCCATCAGTGACTTATCTCAAAGATAATCTCCCTGCATTGAAAATTCACTTCACAGGCTAATGAAGTGCTGTCAGTACACTTTACTATCAGTAAAGTGTTCAAAAGCAGTCTGAGGAGACTGGTGTGAACAGTGTGTCTCCCACATCTGCGTCCTATCATCCTGTCAAGCACAAAGTTAGGGTGAACTCTATTCTCTGCTGTCCACCCAGATGTTCTAGATATTTTATTGCAAGTCCAGATGGATTCTTAAACAGCAATTCAAGGTAATAAAATTCAAGTTTTGAAGATGAATATATGTTGGAACATATTAAATAAATAATATATATAAATTACATCTAATAATCTTAAACTAAAATAAAGATTCTAAGCTTAATTTTTCTAAGCTAATAAGCTTACTAGAAGCTTTTCTCCTTTCATGGTACTTGGCCAGGTCACCTAGTTTTAGGCTTCATCCAAAACTCTTAACTCAAGGAAATCTTCTCACCGTTTGCAGTGGAATTTGGATCAAACATAGACTTAAACATGAAAATCTGTCCTTGATAATAAGGGAACCTCAGAGGGTGATCTGACTACGGATCATGTACAGTTTCTCAAGTAGAAACAAATGACCTGCTTTACCGTCTTAACACACGAAGTCCAACAGAAACTTAAAAGCTGGCAATTTTTAACATGGAAAGTATATTATCTATGAATGGTTATAATATCTGATCAGAAAATAGCAGGCATCAGAGTGGAGAAAGTTCTTATTACTTCATAAATCTTCAGGGATAATTTTCAATCGTTATTCAAGGTAGTTGCTACCAGGCATACAGAGTGAAGAGAAAATCCACACAAACAAGAAGTAAAAGTACTCTGACAAATTCCAGTGTTGCCCTAGGTCCCTCTAACATCTATCTGAACGCAGGAAGTAATAAAAACTGTAAGATAATGAGGCAGATCAGAACATTTCTGGAGGGAAAGGAAAACATAAATGAAGGCTTAATCTGGGCAATATGTTACCTTCACAGAGTTAGTATCACAAAAGGCAAGATGTGGCCTAAAAACATAGAACTACCCGATGCTCGGCGCTAGGATTCACCAACACAGTCATGATCGGGAAGCTGCAGACATGGAAAATAAGGTAAGGCACACCATAACACCACTTTGCTTGCTAAACGATCACATCGTTGTATTTACACAAGGGTGGAAGGCAGACAAAGCCTAGTGAAAAAACCATGAAGGCTATATCTGACTCTCCCTTTCTCCTAACAGGATCTCCTGAATATGATATACTGTACCCTGAGAGCAAAGGTATTCCAAAACATCCATCAGGCCACCCTACAGGTAGGAATTAGGAAAAGGTGTATTAATCCTTCAATGCACAGATTTGAATCCACTGTACAGACCTGCTAAAACACAGCTCAGCATACTTAACAAGTTAGTAAGTGTTCCTTGCCATGCCACAGTGGGATTTTTTTAGTGGGCATATTTCACACGCAACCAAGAGAAGAATGAGTCATGAACGATTTCATAACAGCTCTGCAGAAATTAGTCTGACACCACGGCTGTGAGAGAACTAAGCTGGACGCACTGTCAGAGCACTAAGGAACAAGGAGAAAAAGTCCAAAACCATCATTAAGAAGCACAGAGTGAAGAGGATAGAGTCTGTGTAAACAGGAAATAAAGGAAGTCTTGCATTTCACCCTGACCACAGTGTCTAATTGTCATAGATAAGAAAAATTAAACAGTTCTTTTCACACTACCTACGTGCTTAACCAAGGAGTTACTGTATTCCGCATGCTGACATGTTGACTTAAATCTACCTTGCTACTGTCTGTGATGGCATTATTTTTTCAGCGCAAGTCAGTGACTAAGCCTAGAACTATGGTAGACTCCCATGGCAGGAAGGGCAGAACTTTAAGGCAGATCGTTTGAATTTTATTTTCATCTATGAGAGATCCACTTTGTTCAGACTAGGTCATTGGTCAAGAGTTCAGTCAATAAGACTTAGTAACTTCATAGTTTTTTTCTTCTTCTAGATTTTTCAGTCGCCTAACAGCTCAACAAAGCTAAGTCAACATAAAGAGCTCCTTAGGGA
>NW_010430921.1:113418-116666 GCF_000710305.1 Buceros rhinoceros silvestris
AGGGAAAGATTACTTCTTATTCTAATTACTCCAGTTGACCCTAGTGCCAAGGTCTGCAAAACAGCTGATGCCCAAGAGTTAAAGAATTATTGTAACTACTTTCTCAAAAGATCTCCTAGTTCTTATGAAATTAGACTAATTAAATCTATTTTAATAGCTGTATGGCTGGCACTAGTGCTACTCATTGCAAGTTTTTCTGTGAAAGTTACTGAGCTGTGTGTGCAAATAAACAGAAGACTTTTCAATACGGTTAAGCTTAACTTCATTATAGTTCTCGCTCAGTATGCACAGAGAAGTCAAGAGACATTTTAACGCATGCAGGTAGTAAATCTTATATGAACCTAATATCTAGTCAGCTGATCCATACGTGTCAATTTGTTGTAGCAAACAAGTAACTGGAAGATTAAAAGGTCATAGCTGCTAACTGGACTTCCTGACAAAGACTAGCATAGGAATAACTAAACAGTTATTTATTACCAAAAAAAGGAAAAATTAAGAAATTTCTTTCCAAAAAATATTCCATCACTTGAAGCAAATCAAAACATTTCATTGTTATTGCCTTTTAAAAATGTTTCCTAAAATTTTTAAATACTGAAGTCAATTAGAAACAATGACTCAAAACTTTGCTCTGAAAATTCAAAGTAGTATTTTTCCTCCAGCATTAAAACATTTCAGCTAGAATTTTTATCCTGTCACTTTTTTTCCAAAACTGATATACTTTCCAGTTTCAAGAAAACCAACAGAATTAGAGAAAAAAAACCCACACCACTCTGATTTAATAACACCTCTGTTCCTCATCCAAACAGCTTTCCAGGAATTCTGATACTTGCTTTCTTCTTTGCACTTTCCTTAAGTGTTACTGTGGAGTAAACTACGGTGAGACAAAGTCCTGGAGACCCATCCGTAGCCTGAAAAGCCTTCAAGTGTGATAGCCAGCTCTCCTGCCGCGTTCATGGCTGCAGTGGTTTCTCCAGCCAGGCAGTTAGTTACCATCCCCTTCTGCACTCAGTCTGAAGACTGCTCTGCCAGAATAGCCCAAACAGGTTCTGACAGCACACAGTATGAAGAGCAACTACAGCATTTGATAGCATGTGATAATTGAGTCATTATGATCAAGCTGCAACAACTACAAGAGGAAAATTCTTGTAATAGCTCAGATGGTCACCACCTGCATATTTCCTTTAGTTGGATCTCTCTCAGTTATGAAAATGTCAGAGCACTGCTTTATGGTCTGCCTCGGACACAGTGGAGCAAAATGCCTGCCTTCCAGCTGAGGAAGGTCTACAATGCTGAACAGACCCATACAGGTACCCACTTGTATCTATGAATGTCACAGAAACAGAAGTCTCATGCAATCCTGATCTAAACGGCCATGAAACTGTGACCACACCTCCCGTTACAAAATCACACGCTGTACTGTGTGATAGTAATGGTGGAAGGTTGAACGCTTCTTGGCTCACTGGTAAATCTGCTCCAACCTGAACTCTAAACTTAACTCAAATGAGCTGCCAGCAGCAACTTTAAGCAGTTCTTAGTTATGGAAATAGCAGAGGGTTGTTTGTAAGTAATCAGGCAACTACTGGATTCATCACCAGGCGTGACTTGCAAACAGCTGCCAGAAGTGTCTTTCATTTATGACTAGACAGACAATTGCACCTTTTCTTTTCACTCTTCTTGGCTGTTCATAAGTGCTACCTCTGTGGCTGACTCTACCAACAAAACATATGCAAAATTATAACAGAGACAAAAAATATGAATAATGTAGCCTAAGACAGCTGACCATACCAACTTTCTAAATAGGGCAAATCAATAAAAATAAACCTGCACTATGTGTACATTCAGATTTTCTCAGCAGAGTAAGAATGATCTTTTTTTGCCTGTCTGTGGAGAAAGGTCTGTGAAGCAGCAGCTCCAGTGAATTATAAATGGACGGAGTGTGTAGTGAGAATGCTGCTTGCAGGGGTAATCCCAGCACCACTAGCATGAGCCACACGTTCACATCCCTTCCTCAGCAGCAGCGAGGCCACCTTGGGCCATACGTAGCAGGACTACAGACGCTCAGTTGTCTATTTCAAACTTCTGCTCAAAGGAACTCTCTGCTCAGCCTGAAGCTGGTCCTGCTCCCAGGTCTGCATCTCCAAGACTAACCAAAGGCCCAGTTTCATTTCAAAGGCCAAAGCAGGATCTATAATGGGAAATCACCTTGCTCAGGTTGTAATCTATGTCTCTTAGCACAGATGCAATGTGAAACTTTATTTCATGGCAAATGACAGTGACAATAAGAAAACAGTAGTTTCAGCGTAGATGTTTCTTAACCTCAAGAAGTCAAAGTGATGGTAAACATTGTAGAGGACCAAGATACTATGGAAAACAGGTATATTAGAAATGTCTTACAATAATAAAAAGTACATGATTTTCCTCCTTTTTTTGACATTTAAAGTGGTAAAATATAACTGTAGAATACAAATGTAGACAATCACAACCTAAGCAAGATACTAGGCAGGTATAAAGAGACATACTTCTACTGACTTCTGGCCTATGAGAGTTCCCTTGCACAGCAGTATCGTCGTTAATTTTAAAAGAATTCTAAGTTCTAGCTATGAATCATGCTCACTGTATTTAGATATATCTATTATTTTGTAAAGGGGAAGGTATGAAAAGCTACTCTTCTAGTTGTAATGCTGACAGCCCTAAAGAATTTGAAAGCCTAATAGTTTAAATACGTAAAATAATTTGGGTGTTTTCGATTACATTATTGTGTCTTACACTTAAATCTGCATTAAACTAATATTGTTATGCCCTGAAAATGCAAACCTTGCGATTTCATTTACAAGTTACAAGCCTTCCTGTTCTGAGAAAACAATTACTTTCCAGGAAGTAATAGTATCAGAAGTTTCTTGGCATTTGGGTTTACTAAAAAAACAAAACTAGACAACAGTGTTATCTTGCCCTTATAACTGACTTCTCCATAGTCTTTCAAACAGAAAGGTATGAAAACCACTTGAGCTAGGTGATCTCTGAACTGTTCATCAATAAGAAATAATCCATTCTATCTATGTGAACATACCAGAGTCGGTATGAGGATATCCATCCTTTTAGGGAGAGGTAGGAATGTCAGTCCTATCACTACCAGAGCAGCACTGTGCAGAGTAACGGATTTCTCTCTGCATTTGTGAGATATAATATATGGCATATATAGTGAATGGCAGACTATCTTGGTTCCTTATGCATTTTAGCTTATTCCTGCT
>NW_010430921.1:116747-139279 GCF_000710305.1 Buceros rhinoceros silvestris
TCCTGCTGCGTCTGCATTTCAGAAGGCAGAAATACATGGTTCCTTTTTCCAATGATGGCTCGGCTCTCCTCTCCCATTCACAGTCTGAGAGAGCATTACACGACATTCAATTCCTACCTCTAGATGGTCAGGTCAACCTGCGGTCTAGCTATTTGCTGCAACTGAAAATGTTCTTCTGCTAATGTTCACAGTTGTGAGCCGCAAGAGTGGCTCTAGGACAAGACTGTAACGAGGAACTACCACTCAAGCGATCTCCTCAAACCTTTCATTACATTTTAATAAAGTACTATAAGTGCCACTCGGACCTTTCCACCACTTGTCAACAAGACCAAACACATCCTATTATTTTCAAGACAATTTCTGCAAGATGCAGTCTTAGTCTAGAGCATTGGAACAGCAGTTTAATTACAAGTCATACATCCTGAGAATTTGTTAATATCATTAACACCTGTAAAGGTTACCAGTAACTGGCAGACAGGTAAAACTGGTTTACTCCAAATTTATTTTTCTCACTGAGTAGACTAGTGCCTTTGTTACCACAAGGAATCTGTGGTATAAGAAATGCTAGAATTAGTGGACATCTGGATAAATAGAATTTGTTTGGGAGAGTCAACATGACATCTGTAAAGTGCTATTTTGTCTTACAAACCTCTCTGCAGGGTTCAGAAATGCTCCGTGGGTATGTGTGACCCAGTCAATGCAGTTCACTTGGATATTGAGAATGTTTCTGGCAAAGACTTTTGCCAAAGGTTTTAAAGGAAGCTAAGCAGCCATTACATAATCAGGAAGGTTCTGGAACTGATAAATAACCGGTTAAGAGGTAGGGCATAAGAGTAAATGTGAAGGAAATCACCAGCAGAGTTCCACAGGGGTCTTTGGATCCACAGGGATCCACGTTACTTAATATATGCAGAAAACATCTGGAAAAGCAGTAGAAGAGTACAGAAAAAGTTCGCTGGTGATAGAAAGCTACTCCAGATAGTAGATACATTGAAAGCAAACTGTAAAGAACTGAAAAATGAGTCTATTACAGGACAAAGTGACTAGGCAATAAAATGACAAATAAAATTCAACATAGATAAGTATGACGGTGCCCCGAGCACACTAAAATTCCTTAATTGGTTTAATTGGCTGGATATATGCTGTAAGTGTATCTGTCTCTGGCCGCTTCTGACCCAGCTCCCTGGACGGACCCTAGACCTGGTTCACTGCCTCACTCTGCTAATCTGAGCTAACTCCAGCTCCCAGCTCCTCCCTCATCATGGGCCACCCAGCCTCTGCTGCTCTTAGTTAACTGACAGCCCAGGGCATGAGTGGGTGTCCCAGCCTAGGCTTAAATGATGTTCTGAGTGGGCAGAGGATGCCTGGGTAGGGGTCCTGGATGGGGATTGTCAGGGCAAGTGAGGGAGTAGTCAAGCACTCTTCAATCTGGGAAAGAGAACATGTAATATAGATCCGACAAAGGTCTATGAATGGTCTGATGGATGACAGGCAAAAGGGAGAGAGGCAGTATTTGCTCACTGTCTTCACTTGGTGGCCCCTGTTACAGAAGTAAGGAGAACAAGGTGGTTCTTCATGCAACGGGAAGCAGACACGCGGCACTTCCTGCCTTAAGACAACTGTGGATTTATGAGTTCAAAGAGAGAATGGGCAACTAGTTGGTAGGAATCCATTGCAGGCTACTAAACAGGCAAGCCATGCCAGTCTCAGTGAGATTTTTATTGCAAAATGGAAACAGTTGAAAACTGGGAGTTTTGAGGGGAAGCATCACGTACAAAGGGTTTAACTTTTCTATTCCAGATGCCCATCTATGAACACTGGGCTGCTTGGCCCCCTTCTTAAACCAGATCTACTTCTGTTCCAAGGGCAGACAGGCATCAGGACCTCATCCACAGTTACAGGAAAATTAAGTTATTTGGTGGCTTGTGATCCAAAACCCACCACAGTTATTAAATATTTCTTAATTTCAGAAAGACTCACTTATCCTACCACTAGCTACATGTCTGGAGGGTAAGAAAAACAACTTTACTTCTAAAGGAAATCCTTTTTCAAATCTGATGTCTTAAGGATTGCAATCCTTGTTCTCTTTGAGGACATTGGCACCAAAGGCACTAAGGAAGCAGGAGGATGCTTGGCACTGCATACCAGTTGCAGTCTTTCATCTAGCAGAATATCTTCACATCAAAGGTATCCTACCCTTGACTAAATATATTTATTTACTTATTTTATTTATTGCTGAAGAAGTAGGAATCTTTCCACAAAGCTCTGGGTGCCCTGCTATTACTTCAGATATGCAGAAAAATTTTATGTGTTTCAGAGAAACCCACTTCTTAACAAAACGCTGCCTTCATTGAAACCTCAGTTCATACAGGACCTGCTTACCTAGACTCCAACATTCCCCAATTGCTTCTCCAGAAACTAACACTGCAGAAGTAGAAGCCTTAACACCTCTTCTCTAGACAGATATTTTCTTGTCATTCTTTTGCTAAATGTAACATCGAATCCTCTGTTCCAAAAGCAAAGTGGTTTGTTTTCTTTTTCCAAGAGGACAATACAAATCAATCATCAATAACCTAAGAATTACAGTGCCTTAAAAAAAAACAAAACCAACCAACCCCAAAAAATAAAACCCCTGGAAAGAATATTGGAGAGGATGAAGAAAGGATATATTTCCAACGAGTCAGCAGAAATCCCCTTGAAGTTATAGATGGAATAAAAAGTGAAAGGGAAAAGAAAATAAATCTTACAAATGACAGTAGCATGTACTACAACAGAATACCTCTCTGCTCCTTTTTTCTTTTTATGAAATACTATGTCCTGTGTTACACAGGCCGTACAGAATCAGGTTGCTATTTTTCTAACTGCTGGGTCATTCAGAAGCCACAATAAATAATTGAAAGGTTTTCTACACAGAAGTTAATTGCTTCACAATCCGATCACTGACAATCTCAGATTCCTTAAACTTAAACTGTCTCCAAAAATTGGCAGGAGAACATCCTAATAAAGTGAGAACAAATGAAACATGAAAAATAAGTAAAGAACATTCTTTGTTAACAAGACTTTCTGCTCTGCATATGGGTTAAATTAAAATTCTAACTAAGAATCCCTAAAAGTAATTACATCTTTACACACACTTACCAACATTACAAATCTCTTGCAGAAACATGCAGACACCATTAGGATTGCACAATCAAGGACTACTGAAGTCAGGAAATGCCAGAGTTAACCTTCCTTTGGCCTTCGTGCACAGATAATTGAAAAGAGCTCTTCAATTGCATAATCACGTACTACCGTTTTTGCAGGACCTTATTCAGTGCACAGGAAGGACAAATCCCATAAAACAAGCAGCATTTCAGTATCCTGCTTTACCTCTGTTCTTCAATGTGTGACCTTCAGCCTTGCAGCAATTCCAGTCCTCTCCTGAGACAGAGTCACTGATTTCCTTGTGAGCTCTTCTGCCGTGTTCATTAGTATAACACTGAACATTTTTCCGACAGCTATTAACTAAAAACTTACAATATGTCTGTGAGGGAAGAAGTGTTCTTAAATTCATTTCATAGAAGGGTAGTCAGGGAATATCGAGATTGGAAGAATCCTCTGACTTTCGGTATCAAATTTCAGACACACAAGACTCAACTTGTTCATGATTTGCAGCATTACATAGAGGTTAAGATAGTCAAACACAGTTCCTATTCACTTCGATTGCAACTATAGATGCAACTCACCCTATAGCTTTAAATTAGGCACAGAAAATGAGGCACATTAAAGAAGGCCATGAAATTCATTTGCTCAGCCACCCCCAGCAGACAAGAGTCAGAGACAGCATTCAGTTCTCTAGCACAGCCTTCAACCAACCCAGCCAGGAGATCTTGCAATCCATATCTCATTTAGTGAGCATAGTCTACCTCTCGCCAACATGCAAAGGCCTTGAAGACCATGCTGGTTTCCAGCCTCATAGTGTGTCTGCTCTGCACAAAGCTGGAGGCCCATGGCAAAAAGTAGCTGACTTTGTAATTAAAACCTGCATCATCATGGTGGATACCAAGATGGAAAATTCCATAGGCAACCTGAATTCTTCAGTTCTGTTATTTCCAAATTGTTGAATTCCCAGCTTTCCAGCCTTAGTATTTTCTTTATAACATTTTATTCCTAAAGCTTTCTTCTGTTATTTAAATAAGTCAAACTTTAAAACCCGCTGTTGCATGACAATCAAAGGAAACCTACCCCAATGGTTTATGTCTTTATTTGTGCCACAGGTCTCCAACATTTCAACCAAAGTAGCGAGTGCTGATTCCAGATTATTATTCTTGATTTCAGTTCACCAGCTGAATTCTGATCTTTTCCTCATCTCCACATAAGACAGGAAGTTATTAGAAAGTAAAAAAAGTAAATGTCTTACTCTGTCAGAATTGGTAGGAGTGAAGGGTTGTGTTGCTTTAAAGCGGTAACAGATACGTAAGAGACATTTAATGTCATGTAAAATTTCAAAAATAAATGTACTGTGTCACAATTAGAAAAGATAAGTTACAGGGAAATGGCAATACACGTGTGTAATTGGGAGCCTGCATATTTACTCAAACCTCTCATATTGCTGCTGATAAAAATGTGCTCACAACGACAAATGTTATTCATTCATGTCTCATACAAATATATTTTTCCATGACCACAGCAGTCCTTGCTCAAGAACATAATTTACTGAAAGTGTGGACAATGGCTCTATGTTATTGGGCTAGACTTATAAATCTGTCAGTGCTCACAGACAGTGCAGGAGATCCACCAGCACAATCCAAATATACACATTCAAGAGTTTCTGTATGGATACTTGTCCTTAAACTCTTTCAAAAGTTTAGTTCAACGTTTTCCTGCATTAAAGTTTAAGCCGCATCATAAATATATAATGTTTTCTAGACAATTTTATCAGTCTTTTGGATCACATATATTATTTGTAGTTTTAGAGCAGTGCCAAAGAACAAGTCACGTAAATAACTTTATATATGGCAGTACACAAGTACAGGGTAATGGCTGATCCTACATCCAGAAAATGTATCTCCAGTGAGATATGATGATGCTAACTAGTATTAGTTTACTTGTGAAAGATCACGCTACATGGAGAAAAATAATATAATACCACCATTATTTCTATTTAATGTTTACATTATAACTTTAATGGGACAATCGTCATGGAGTTGCATTATTAACTTTAAAAACACAGCAGGTGAATTGTTAATCTTACTAAAAATTCTGTATGTGTAGTACCTAGCATGACCTCAAGAAAGTCGTTATGGAACATATTCACCAGATCAGTGTTTAGACTGGGCATACTGGTCTTCAGTGCTTTTCATCATTGTTGACCAATTGGTAAGTACAGCCCAACCATGGTATCGAACAGTGCAGATTATCTCCTTGCATTTCAGGTAACTGATTTATGAATGTGCAGACTACCTCGGCCATACACAAGTCTACTTGCATAGTACTGGATTATAATGACATTTGTTACCTTCGGTATTTGTATACGCATTACTAAGTTTACACTCCAACATTATAAGTTTTATAAGGAATGATATAAAAGGATAGAAAAATTATATAAAATAGGGACTGTTCATGAAAACTATTGTGAGGGCCAACATAATAAAACTGAACTACAAACACACAGACAAATTATGACAAACTACAAATAATAAATTGCAAGTACCACAGAAGAGCTTCTTGGCAAGGAAAAAGAACACGTTTCATTTAATTTTCACCAACTGCTATCAAGTAATTTATGTTTATGACTCACAACATTCACATTTTCATGACTAGATTCTAGTTTAAGACCTTTTCTTGTTTCTAAAACATGCAAAATTATTGTCCATTCTGCTGTCACTGTATTGCTCCTTGCAGTGAGCTCGGCAAAGGAAAGCTGATAGAAATCTAATGTGAAATACCATGAATTGCTAAAAGACCAGAGTATTTTTTTTTTTTTTTTTTTTTTTTTTTTTTTTTTTTTTTTTTTTTAGTTTGGCTGGATCCTTCCTAATAGAAGACATTACTTCCAATTTTCACATATTTCCAGTGAATAAACACAGTAGCTAACTAAGATAAGAAGCATTGCAGACCTCACCCTAAAGATTAAAACTCTGGCCAGGCTGAGCTGTCTTCTCAGTAGAAACACATACACACTGCAGTACGACACAAGAAAAACGCAAAAAATCTTTCATGCCACTATAACCAAGAGAATCCATTTAAAGAGGAAAAACAAAGCATTCCTCATTGTGTTAGGATTAAAAGCCAGGCAGACCATGGGTGGATGGGTAGGTAGAAATAAGAGTGGATGTCTGTTTGTATTCTTATGGTATTTTAACTGGCTCTGTCAGTTACTGAACAACCCCCAACAGGATGCAGCAAACCTAGCTGAAAATGCTGTCTTCTCCTCGGCTCAGCTTTTGGGAGTGCTGAGAAAGCTGAACCACTGAACCTCTGGGAATCTGAGGTGCTCTGAGCTCATGAAATGGCACCGCGTCCTGCTCAAAGCACAAACAATGCTGGATGAAAAAGTCTTTCAGTATCAGGCCTTCTAGGGGAGTTCGTGTATTTGAGTTCCTTGCTGGAGTTCAAGTCAATTCTTAAGGACCAAGTCAGGATTCACATGACATGGGCATTACACGACAAAAAGCAGAATACAAAACCCTCTTCCATTTCAAGCATTACTGGGCAAGATCACAGTAATCTGAAGACAAAACCCACAAGTTACAACACATAATCGCTGCCAAGTGCATGCAGCAACTCTTCTTCTTTAAGCCTTTTTCCTTTGTGAGCACGTTGTGAACAGCAGCAATGCTGCAGCACCATGCAAGTTAATCTTTTAAAGGCATAGGGCAGAACTCTGGCTTCCTCTGACATAACAACATGGTTTGGCCAAGATGCCAACTTCCAAATAGTTTCTATTTGGACATTTGGGGAAGGATTTTCCAAAATGCTCGGCAGTGGTGTATCTCGGCTCTTATTCAAGGGGGCAGCAAAACTTGCACTCTTTGGTGGGACCAAATAAAATCAAACTTATGCAATCCAGTCAAAATGGAGGAACCACTAGACTATAGCTGAACATTTACTGAAGAGTTTCCTTATATCTTGTCCCAAAAGCTGCGCAAAACTCTTTCAAGGTTCAAGCAGATGTCTCAATTTCACAATTCCTAAGCATAAAAAAGTGGCATGCCTGTTATTAAGCACATTATTAGTAAGAGTTATTTTTATTTACTTTCTTAGAAAAAAAATTAGGTTTTATTTAAGAAAATTAATTCTTTTTAGAAACAGGAAAATATAGTTAAATTTTTAAATCAATATTGTAATTTTCTCCCTCAAATTCAGAACAATTATTACATCAGAAAACTGATTAGGATGATAGAGCAAGATAAATGTTTTGAAAACAATAGCTTTAAAAACTGGACTCTTAGTTGCATTTCTGGCATCTGATACATTCCATTGCTATGATGCACTATTCAAAAAGGATTCAAGCAGCCAAGAACACAAAAATAAGCAATTTTTTCTCCTAAGATCTTGAGTTCAGCTATTGATTATATAATTAAATTGCCAGTCACTCAATTCTGATATGCTACAAACAATACAGAACAACTTCAGATACTTTTGTTGAGGGCAGTAGTCAAAGGAGTCATTAAGTACAGGACTTGTCTAAAAGAGAATACTTGCATCACATACATCAGCACTGCTGACAATGGGGAGAAAAAAAGCACCCAAAACTAAAGACAACTGACTAAGCCAGACATATTATTTGCAACTAACTTCTAAGTTACTAGTGTTTGGCAAGGGATTTAGAAAAGTCTCATTTGGTATTACCCACATGTGAAAGATTTTATTAGAATGAAGATTTTATTAGAGGGAGGGAATGTATATAGAGAAGTTTGCCTTTTTAATCCTCAGTACTGTCTTCTGATTGCCACGTGCCACCAGGGAGAGAAATTTATTATAATACCAATGCTACTCCTACCATTTTGACTTTCACTGAGACCCTTTTGAAAAGGTGGAAGAGTTAAATGCAATTCATTCATAATACCTCTCTGTTAAGTGATTATTTCACTGTAATTTCCCACATGCAGAGACAGCGAAAGGAAAAGCCCTGGCTGATGGTTTTGTCACTATAAAATGTATTTGCCAGTTCCAGCGGCAAGATTTCAGCAGAAGAGTACCCAGCTCAAAGTAAGATCAGTAAGATATCATGGAAACAACATACTGCCACAGTCTCACAAGTCAAAGAGAAAAGTCCACATTTTATAAACTAATTACATAATAGACTGTAACCAGAGCTGCTTGTGCATGCAGCACATCTGATGTACTAGGCTTACACGTGGAAGGGAGGGAGCTCATTGCTTTTATAGTTACACTTCCTTTAAATACTTTTATCAGTCAAACAGTATTTTGTTTTTTAAACACCCCATAACATCTAACTCATTGTATGAATGATGTCTTTGTTCAACACCAGCCTTTCACCCTTTTATTTTAGTATGTATGTTACAGATACAATTTCTCGAAATATAACAATTCTATAAACCAAAATTAAAATCCAAGACAAGTTGAACACAATTTGACTAATTTGTTATTCAAAATATTGGACAGATGGACACCCGTACCCAGCATGAAATCTCTCATTTATTTTAGATTTCAGTACAAAAGACAATGAGAAAAAAAAAACAACAAACCACACACAACCAAAAGACCCCCCAAAAACCCAACACACTTTCCCTCACTCCTCACACCAAAAAGCCTCTGAGGTCTGGAACTTGTACAAATGCCTCTGTGAGAACTTCAACCATGACGTCTTTTTTTCTCCACCTAAAAAGCAATTCTGATAAAAAAAATGACTTCAGCTTCATAGTATGGATTTGTCACTGCACAGCTCTTAGAAGAGCTGTGAGAAGCCAGAGCATGCATCTGAACAAAACAAACTCTGTTCAAGATAAGGAGTTGCAGTTTTCTGTCTGATACCCATTCAGAAGCATATTCATGAGGGAAAAAGCTGGAATTGGAAAAAATCTGATCATGTTGTATCCTTTCAAAAATTAGGTTATCTGGATGACAATCTTTTCATATACGTACCCTGTGTTCTGCAAGAGCTAACTCTTCTTGCAGATATTTATCCCTGAAAAAGCAGTTGGTTTTAAAATGTACTGGAAGACAGTTGGACTGCTTTGGAGATATCCAGAAAAAAAAAAAAAAGTGGTTTCGAGAATGGGAACTAACTTTCCATCTCTCATTAAAAGAGAAACATGTTTTCCAGCAGACACCTTTTTCACTCTACAAGAACTTTCAAAAAAATACGTTCTCTGAAAATATGGAGATATCCAGAAAAAAAAAAAAAGTGGTTTCGAGAATGGGAACTAACTTTCCATCTCTCATTAAAAGAGAAACATGTTTTCCAGCAGACACCTTTTTCACTCTACAAGAACTTTCAAAAAAATACGTTCTCTGAAAATATGCCATGCTAACACTTCTACAGAATATTAAGTACATCTTAATAGATACAGCTGTAGTTTCAGAGTATTACACAATCTGAGTTACCACCATGGTGACGTCTTTTGTCAAAAGTGACTATTTGTTACACTGAAATTTGGACAGATCAGTAAATAACAGAAAAGGTGTTCAGAAACTGCCAAAGGGAAAAGTCACAGGATGGGACTTGGTCAGCATGTTTGGGGGCTGAAATCTCAAGAGCAGTTAGTAAAATTCTTTCCAATTAACAAATTGAAAACGCACAGCTCAAGCTGCTGATGTCCCAGACAATAGGGTAAAAATCACAACATGAAAGATGAGGAAAAAAGGAGTACATAGTGGTACCAAAAAATTATGACTGGAGTTGGGTTTAGAGTGGAAAGTGGCTTGATTCTTCAAGAAAAGGCCAGTAAAATGAATCGGCACGAACGATACCTGGAGGCCAATCTACATACAGAGAACTCTAACTATGAATTATGCACTTAATTTTCCTGTACTGCAGCAAGAGTTAGAGCTTAGTCTGTCATTTACAGGAACTAAGCAGACCACTGGGCACTGAATCCAGACAAAACAAGAGGTGTTTCTGGAAGCCCTGCCTTCTCTTGGTATGAGTGCCTATATAATCATATTTAGGGCAGGAAAAGCAGTTTTGGTTTGATGTATCACAGTAAGGGATGTGCTTCTCTGATATAACTTATCATTATTACACTAATATTTTAGTTAACTCAGTAGAAAATGTTTACAGTCTCTAGCTGAAATACTTTATTTTCCTATCATGGGAGAGATAATTTTCACTTCCATGATGAGGGGAAGAAATTCTGAAATAGTACAGGCAAATTATTTAATCAGAATTATGTCTACACACAATTTTAACAAGGAATGTAATTTTCCAGGTGGGTCATCTTATTTCTTAGTACCTTACTCAACTGTAGCTAAAAATTCTGCACTTTGTTTTTTTCAAATTCTTCTAAAATAGAAGTCATATATGTTTTTCTTCATTTTAGTATTGCCCATACATAATACATGGGGCAAATATATCTCTCTCAGACATCTCTGTGCTGCGGTTGTGATAAAAATGCAAATTTTAATATTGTAATTATCAATCAGTGATAACTGAGGCCTTGATCTAGTGATCGTTACATGTTACGCCTTATGCAAATCACTTAAGCAATCCCATTAAGTAAGCAAACCCAATATTCCAGCAAAACAATCACGGACATAACAATACGCATCCAAAATCTGCAAGATCAGCCCTTATTAATTGACAAGTGTTGACTTTGCAGTGGTAATCACTCACTTTTAAAAGGTCCATTGGCATATGAAATTAATAATTAATTACTCTGTATTAATTGTAATACACAGTAAAACTCATGTCACATGATTGCCGGACTTATATGTAAGGAACTTTCATGTAGAAAACTGTTCTGTTCCTAAGATCCTCGCTTCATGATGTAACATTTCTCACATTACTGATCCACAAGAGAGAAAAGTGACATTGCCAAAGACTTCAATCTTTTAATGAGACAAACTTATTTTGTTCTAAAATACTCATTCACTTTACTGAGAGCAATTGAAAAATACCATAAAGAATGAATTCCTTTACACAATAACCTCTCTCAGAGGAAGCCTTTTGTAAAGCACGGTCTTGTTGGCCACAAGTCATTTTGATATCCCACTGAGCTAGACACTTTTATTGTCCATTGCATAGACAATATTGACAAACTGTCACTTGGCTGTGTTTTTAATTTTTAACAGTGTACAGAAAAAAATGAGGCAAAAATAAATTACAAACATATTCTAAAATCTAAGCTTCATAAAGACAGGACCTTCAGTGAAAGGTGTATTATTTAGCCTATCTTCTAATAAAGGAATGCAGAGACCTGTAAGATGAGGTCCTAGTCAGCTCTGAAATTCTGTGATGTTTCACAATGTTCCATTTGGGTTTGGCTACAGGTGCCTATCAGAAGGGGAAAAAAAAACAACCACTGTGCTTTTAAGGCAATACTGTCAATGCAATGAGGTCCAAACACTTTAGGGAAAAGTATTATCAACACCATAAAATAAAAACATAGCTAAAAAAGTACAGAGGTAATGAGAGGCAGCTTCCTGCAAAATTCATTCCAACAGTGATTTACTTTAATATTAACAAACTGTCAACTAAGGGAAATAGAAGAAAGCCAACTAGTAACTTTTTCTCTGCAAGATTTATATGAACAGAAAATTTAAACACATGCCTCAAGCCAGCAGAAATTGAGATATTAAACAGAACATACAGAATTGCTTTTGATTTGTTTTGCTTAAACTACATTAAAAGACTGACTCAGAAAGAAAAAAGACTAAAAATTCTTTGGAGCTATTCATTAAACATCCAGATTCCTTCTGACTAATCTCTCAATTCCACATGATGTATGCGTGCCTGTATAAGGAAAGACACTGCCAGACTGAATACTTTTTCAAAATCTGTATGTTTTCTGAGTTTTTCTGTATCTTCAGAAATGTGAATTTCCATGCCTGGGTCAGGGACAGCACTCTGTCACATTTACCCTGCTCAGCAATATATGCATGCCCATTCCCACCCTGGGGACACCACAGGAAAGGTCCCACAAAACGCCAGTAATAATGTTATAAAATGATCTCTTGTCTCCTCGCCATATGTGAGGACTGTGCTGACTGACTGGGTTAATATCTCGGCACTTCGGTTCTTGCCATGCAAATGGTAAGAGAGAGAAAGTTAAGGGAATGTGCTGACAACCATTCCATCATTTGCTGGGCAATAGGATCTTTGGCCCTTGTCTGGGGTAGGCAGTTTGAGATCTGTGGTGAAAAAACCCACACTTTCTGACTTAGGCCATTCCAGATAAAACCCAACCCATTTTCACAGACAACAATATGACTAACTCTTGCTGCTAGTGCTGGTGGCATTAGCATACTCCCTTCCCATCTCCTACTAGGCTCCTGAGCCAGCAGGGTCACTCTGAAACCCTCCCATAAACAAGAGAGGACTTCAATCCCTCCTTTATCTATGCAGGCTCAATTAAAGGGCATGGCAGACAGAGACGATCCTACACTGGAGATCATTATCAGCCAGCCAGGTGGGTGGAGGACCTGCTTTCAGTGTTATTCTTGTTTTTCACCTCTCTCTTCATGAATTTAAAACAGCACAAATTTTTGCTTTGAATCACCACTAAAAAAATGGAATTAGAATTTCAGGGACTGTAATAAAATTGAAACTTCTTGGTCAATTAAAGCAATTTGAGGACATGGAAATGTGACTACAGACACCAGTGCACTTCACTGATGGATGAACAGAAGGACAAATGCTCGCTCCAGCATTAGCTGCAGTCATAGTAATTCTGTGATAACAGCAGTATGGGGCATAATGCAGAAACCGTGTAATAAAAATTGTAGATGTACTCATGGCCTTATTAAAATAAATATCTTCCATATCGTGAATAAAACAAAATATGGTTGCATGGTTGTCAAAATTTAAAAGAGCTACTGCCTCTTATGTAATTATGTATCTGTTGGTGAAATAAGAAGGTAAAAACTCTTTACGAGGATGTTGCAATCTCATCAAAATGTGCAAGTGTTCAAAACACTGGAAGGCCAGTACTGACAAGACACTTGAAAACTACCTTGCAAAATAATTATACAAACTGTATCTGCTTTTGAGATCACTAAAAAACCTCTAATTCTCCTCCTGGGTCACCATAGAGAGCACAGTCAAACCCAAGACATAGTACAATATTGAAACATTAGACATTTTTCTGTGACAGCAGAAAAGCCAAAAAGCGAGGGGAGACTAAACTGCTTTTGTGAGGTTACACACACCTGAAGCAACCGACTTTTACTTTCCACACCAAACTGTTGCTTCCTTATGTCTGATAAAAATGAGGCCACTGCAACAGGACAAACACCAACACAATTTTTTAGGCACAGCAAAAGCGCCGTCATATTCCGAGAAGTGCATGTTCCGATGGATCTCATTTCCCAGGCTTTGAACTAAAATAGATTCTATGGGGCCAAGATTAAGGAAGCGCTATAGAAATTAGGGAAGTTTAGAAATTATCTAATATATTTCTGAGCTCCAAGGAAAGAAGACTGTAGATTTTAACCATTTCTGGCAGATATTAATATACATTGCCAACAACTGAGATTCTCCAGTCTTCCTTCCCAATCCACTCCATTGCTTTCTGTACCTTTCAGTGAGACGTCCTTCCCTCATTCACCTTGCTGTAACCTGAGCCCATTCTTTTCGCCCTTTCAACTACTCAGAAGGATGGCTATCCCCTTCCACTGCAGCCCTCTCTAAAAATATTTTCAGTTCTTACGTATTCTCCCTTCTGCCAACTCTAGGCCAAAAAAAATTTTGGTTTCCTCTGTCTGCTCTCCAGTTCTGTTTTCCAGAACACTGTTCGTTCTTTTTGTTCTCTTTTGGGCTCTCTGAAACCAATGAAATGTACATATAGACAAAAAGTTTGGAATGTCTGAATCTCAGAAAGAAGCAGATTTAACTAATTCTGTTTAAAACGCCACCATTCTAACATCCCAGTTTTTATAAAGTCCTTTCCTTGGAAGACAGGCAAGCTCTTTACAAGTGAGGCAAGACGTACACTCATGCTCATACACTCAGGCAGGGAAACTGAGGCACAGCTAAATGACTCACTCAAGGCCACTGGCGACATTTACCCCAGACAGAAGCCTGTCAAATTGCTTATTGAGCTGCTCTGTAACTTCACCCCATGTCACAACACACAACCTGAAGCCAGTATGCCAAAACAGGTACAAGCTGCTCAGATTTGAAGTAAAGCACATGTTATATTTTAACAGTAATTTATTTCTGTCCTTCTGTTTTAATTGTCAGAGTCCATCCATTGATTCCTCCCAGGTATCAGACGTACATTTTGGGATTATACTCCAGTGCTGCATCTGCTTCTCAGTACCTTACTGATCAATTTGCAGCTAAACATTCTTCTCACAGACCATCCTGCTCCTGTTCTAAGTTTTCTGCTGTGTAATCCTTCTCCTAAACTTTCGTTTCTGAAAGCAGGCCAAGTTCTGTAGTCCTTCTCAAGTTAAACTGTAAAATCATTACTTTTGCATTTTTTCCATGTCACAGCATGACTGATACTTTTATCCTTATGAACAGCCCCTTAAATAATCCATGAAACCAGAACACGATGATCTTAATCCCTCGCTTGTATGCAACCTCCTCTAGGCAAAGCTTAATAAACCCCAATAGCTTTATAAGCTTACAGCTCACTAGTGAAGCTGGATGAATGTCAGGTTTTATGATCCTTCTACTGTAACTTCAGTAAAGCTTAAACTGCCAGAGAGATTATGGATACCATATGAATCCACAGTCAAAGTGAGCAACGCTTCTTAAGAACACAAAATAAAAAACGCAGGAGCAGCAGTGTCTCCCACCTTATCGGCCTTGCTCTATTATAAAGAGCCAATGAAAAGACTCCATTTTGCAGGATAACCTACGCTTCTACACCAACGTAGAAAGCAATATGAACCCTAAGGGTCTGCAGGCAAGCAGTGCCAAATGACAGGTTGCTATGAAGGTAAATGCCTCATTTTCTTTTCAGTTGAGTATTAATAGCAAACTATTTAAGATCTCTTTCCATGTTAAACAGCTAACATTTGTCTATTGAACCTGGGTGCTTCCAGCGTGCCTTTTTTATATACTCACCATTCAGGCAGATAGGGAAATGCCTTTCCATTTATTGAAAATTTTGAAGATTTCAAACCTTTTCCAGTTGAAGCAAGGAAGAAAAAGCACCCAGGGGAATGCACTTGAGACGTAAAAGACTCAGGTTCAGGTCTCTGCTCTGATTTCCATCAGAGACCTGGTTCTGAGTCTCCTACATGCCAAACCAGTGCCTGACAAAAGAGCACAGACAGCAACTATAACAGAGGAGACTGAGTTAGCTACACCACTTTGGCTGCTTTTACCAATCTACGGCACCAGCCACTTTACTGCTGAAATAGTTAGACAGACACATATATGATTTTATATAAGTGTATCTTGGAGTTTGGCATAGGGCTTTTGACCCATCTACTTGTTGGGAACCAGCACAGGTAGCAACGGTATGCTGTGATTACTGAATGCACAGGTGAGCTTGTAGCTGGCTTTCTCTGTCCTCACAGCATACTAGCTAAGACCTTCTGGCTCATGGGACTTCTTGCTGTGTTGCCTGCACTTTCAATAACTAAGCTTTTATCAAGAGGAATTAGCAAAGACTAATGGTCTTTGGGTCTTAATGTACTAGTTATCAGATACCAGCCCACAGCAGCTGTAAATTAGAGCAGTTTTTGCTGATTTATCTCATGCTGAGGATGGCAGCTGCATGGCCCAGGATTACATATGGCCCAAGCACACAGGAAGACAAAGGCCATCAGCCAATGGAGCCACAAGTGAGAGCTGAATCCTAAAAACATTTCCGACTACACAATTTAATGGAAATGGAAAACACCTATTAAAGTAACATGAAGCTGGAAACTGCTACTGCAGAGCTACTGCGTTGTTTTTTCTCTAAATAAAAAGAGCAGGTTTAAAACAAAACACAAAACCCTGCACTTTTTTTAGAAAAAAAAAAAAATCAAAGAAACTAGAAACACTTTCTATGTATAATCATCCTTTTTCCAATGGCAAGTCTGTAACAGCAAAACTACCCACCTGATATGGAATTAGCTGAGCACTACAAGCTGCTCCAAAGTTTTCATATGCTCCAGAATAAGCTCCAGAGTTTTTTTTTTCCAGTAAAGCAGCTGGAGCTCCTAAAATATTTTGCACTCTAGTGGTTAGGAACAGATGTTTTGTAAAAGAAATCTCTCATTCATATGTTTATATAAAACAGTCAGAATGTGTTACATTACTCTGTACTCCAGTGTCGTTACAGACCAAGATAATGTTAAGTTTATACTGATTGTTCTTTACAGTGTATGATTATTTTACATACACAGAGCTTGCTGAGGAATGTTTCCATTATTTGAATCATAAAAGCATTTGAAAAGAATAAGCACACTACAGTTATTTTACAGCTTTGAACTAGAGTGAAGGGTTACTAAATACTATCAGCACAAACAGAATTGTGGAAAATGGGAAGACTACGTGATTATTCACAGTATTCCAATGACCAGAAGATATTCAAAAGAGAGGTAGGTATTAAGAAGTTAAAAGCAAAGGAAGAATTCAAAGAACAAAGTCAAAGAAAAAAATTACGCACGTGAAATGATGAAAAGCAACAAAAAGAAAATTCATCAGTAGCAGAAAATACCACCTATCAAATCACAACTAACGATTATAACGCATCACTTTAACCAAAATGTTATACTGTACTTAATTCAGTCATAAGTAAGCATAATTCTTAGTCACCAAAACTTGTCTCCTAGACCATTTAGCTAAGCGAGAAGATAATTTGCTGACTTACCTGCTTGCTGCATGCATATAATATATGTAGTAAATAAGCAGAGACAGTGCCGCAGCTTCCATTTCCAGTGATAGCACCACATTTCGGTTACATGAAACATCCTGCGGAAAAAAGAGCAAGCAACGATTCAGGGAGCTTTACAAGAAGCCAGGAAAATGAGAAAATACTGTTGTTAGTCAAACAAGTAACTTTCAGTAAATAAAGTAGTACTTGAAAGTTATGGATGGCCCTAGCATTGCTTGAACAGAGACAGAAGTCTCTACGCTTGCTAAAAAGGGCCAGAAATTATGTTGTCTGGTTCTTAGCAGACAACGAAGTGGAAGACTGGTCAGTGCTGAGCTTCTACACAGGTAGGTGTAGGTGGTATTTCAGTAAAAGAAACAGGCAGCCCTTATGGTGACACTCTGAAAGAGTAAAGGTCTAGGGTTTGGGGACATTGCAAAGTTTTACTTTATTTTTTACTTTTTTTGTTTACATATACAAATACATTTATGCTATTTAAATATACATAATAGAACCACATTTGTTATTAACTATACAACTATATTTTTCAGTGCTAATATTTTGATACCTACACCATTTTCTGCTGAAAACTTTAATGAAAATCTTGAAACTCTTCTTGCCAAAACCTACGGGTTCATCTGTGCTGCCAGTGAAGTCAGGGTCATCTTTATTATTTAATAAACCAAATGCAATTATATAAAAAGTCTGTATCAGTTATAGCTTGAAGTTAAAGTTTCCTCTGCCTTGAAGCACAACAAGACAAAAATGTTTCCTCTGTAGTGGGCAGAGGAGGAAGCAAGAAAGAATCTTAATAAATGTGGTCAGACTTTGAACAATGTATCCAAAATGAATGGTGCTCCATTACACTCCTGTCTCATTTCATTCAAAAAGTTAGCAACAAGCAAAAGCAAGCAATAAGTAATGAAACTCAATGCGCATTATTTTTTTACCAACTCCTTCCATTTGGCAATAATAACTGGCTTTTGTTCAGTAAGATATTATCTACTTACATTGGAAGAAAATCTCTAACAGAATCCTCAAAATATTTCACAAGTCTATTCCCAGCAACAGTAGGTGAAAAGCACCACAAATGAATAGTCATGAAGAAACACCGCTGAACACAAATGTCTTCCAGGTTAGTGCATACTAAAGACAGGGGGGAAAAAAAAAGAAAGGAATTTGGAATGGCCACTGGTATGATTTATTGGGACAGAAGAAATGAAAGAAAGTACAGAGTTCATACCCAGTGGCAAAAAAAAAAAAAAAAAAAATTCTCTTAAAATAGGATATTTCACAAGTCTATTCCCAGCAACAGTAGGTGAAAAGCACCACAAATGAATAGTCATGAAGAAACACCGCTGAACACAAATGTCTTCCAGGTTAGTGCATACTAAAGACAGGGGGGAAAAAAAAAGAAAGGAATTTGGAATGGCCACTGGTATGATTTATTGGGACAGAAGAAATGAAAGAAAGTACAGAGTTCATACCCAGTGGCAAAAAAAAAAAAAAAAAAATTTCCTTAAACTTGGGGAAATAGTATTCCTTCTGCTCCACAGACATTTCTGTGCACCCGCCAGTAAAACCTGGGGCAAATGTAAATCCTTTCCCAGTACCAGCTTGTGTTTCCTCCCAAAGTGAAGTTCTGTACTGTAGACAAGCCCATCTTAATGCAGCAAGATAAACCATTGTAAAGGAACAACTAATGTTTCAGTTTCAAAAGTAGTAGCTCATGAAACCACTCCCGTGGGCTGGACGCCAATGGGCCCAGGTAAATGGCATTGCAGGCTGCCGCAGTCAGTCAGGCTTCCCTTCAGTGCGGTGTTACATAGCACAAGTATCTGATTACAAACGAGTCCAGTACTTCACGGGTAGTTGTATCAAGTCAGGAATTTGAAGCTGATTTATTTTTCTGAGATATTGTAAAGTCAAACTTAACAAGTGTTGAAGAGAAGCACAGAAAACACTGGGCTCTGAAACACAAGAATCTCTTTGATGAAGCCAGACACAAAAAATAACCAGATTATCAAACAACAGAATTATTGTTCTTCGACTTAATGACCCAAAAGTCCCTATTAAAATCTCAGACAACAGAATGCTGAGGTTTGGGAACGGTTACTGTTCAATGTATGCAATTCATAATTCCATAATACCGTTGATATTAATTTAGAAAACTGACTTTGCACAGAAATCCTTTTAAGACACGAAAAAAGTTACAAGCACATGTGAATACACATAGCATGTGTATATACTGACAGAGTGGCAAAATGGAAATGTTGAGGATAACAACATGACATACCAGAGACACAGAAAAAACACTCTCTTTCTACAGAAGAAAGAGTTTGCAGCTACTGATGAGGCACATGCCAGCCTGCAGCACAATCTACAGATACAAACCCGCAGACGTGGTTGCATTACTGGTTTCTGCTTGTTGGTTTGTGTGAGCAAGGGCAGTAAAAGTTACCAGACTAGGAATCAGTTGCAAACATTTATTAATTCAGAAGAAATCTGTGTTGGTTTTCACTGTATTGATACTTTTTCATCGCTTTTGATGTCTCTGTGAACTCGGCTGAAGTTTTTGCTCATTGAGTAGCTGGAGAATCCAAGACACAACTTTTGAGATACTCAAAGAAAAATAACATGACAAGTTTCTGCTGCCTAGGTCTGGAGTGAATCTACCCAGACAGATTGTCCTTAGTGCCATTCCTAAAGAATCTGAGATTCTGGGTTAGCCTGACAGCGCTACTTCATTTAGCCAATTTGTATTTGTTCAATTTTACTTGTATTGCAGTATCACTCACAAGCCAGGACTCCCCAGTGTTAGTTTACAGTCTGTTTTCTCACACTCACTCTTGTAAAAAGTACAAGGCAAGAAAGATTTCAAGACTATTGATAATCAGCAGCAGAGCAGAGCATAAATAAGTGCAAACAACAAGACAGGAAGGACTAACTATAACAATTCTCCCCCAGCGGAGGGGATTATACAATTGTGATTAAAAAAAAAGACAATTCTTCACCCAAGTATATAAGCAAATACATCACAAATTAGCAAACCCATCTCTTCCACTTACATTCTCTACTGCTGATGGACAAAACAATTTTCTTTATACCACATCCTCTCAACTGACAAGTAAGAAAGATTTTTCAAACAAGAATGACCACAGAAGTACCACCCTACCAAAACACTCCACTAACGCAGGCACCGTGAGTCAGATCTGTTTCTTTTGGAGAGGGCTTTTGAAGATCTATGCCACAAAGCACAACTCCTAGCTGAGTGCTATAAACGAGTGAGGAAATCAGTCCTGAGATCTTGCATAGACAAAAAAGCCAAAATTCAGAAACATGACTGCTCACAGCCTTACACAGTGATGTGATGTGATGTGTGTAACACCCCTGTTTGCAGAAGAAGTTGACAGAGATGGAAGTCAGCTAATACATTGCCAACAAAAAGGCTTCTTCCATAAAAAAACCCATCCATGATATTTTTATAATGTGACATCCCAACTGGCAGACAATTGTGAAAAGGCGCCAGAGCAACTAGTAACTACTTCCCAGGCATTAAAGAAAACCAACTTATTTGCAGATACTACCTGTTAATACCCATTATGTTTATATTTTATTTAAAGGTTCATTTTCTTGATGATTAGTGTTAATTACCACCTAGAAATGAATCCAAAAGGCATATGAATAATTCAACAGAAAAATTAGCAAACAGTTCTGGACTAGTTTATACCTTATTGAAGAATGATATGGTCCCCTGCTGCAACAGCACTGACTTGACTGATCAAGAGACCCCTTTGGTCTTGTGTTCCTTGTTTGAATAGTATTAGAAGGATGTGTTCTGTCATTTAATATTCAGCCATAGCTCAGAGAATGGATATCAGCACCGCAATGTACTAAAACACACCACGAGACTAAGTAAGCAAAGCAGTCCATAACAAAGATCTCAGAGCATACAGGGATTATTTCAGTCTTTAAGTTTGGATACATTAAAATCATGGAACAGCGTTCACAGCGGTTTCATTCTCTGTTTTGTTTCAATTTAAATTAAAAAGACCTTTTCTATACCCAGCTTGTAACATGCTAGCAGCTTTGAACAAATCATTGTAGACTGTCAAACACAGTCTACAACTGTTTGGTTTTGAACCAAAACAACATCTTACCCAATATATATGGGTAAAATTAGGACCCCTGTGGTAGGAGTGCATCTGCTACAGTTGGCTATCCCTCTTAATGTCTTTTTTTTTTTTTAGTAGAAAAGTGACCTTCTATGGAGTCTGACAGATGAACTACTAATTTTTCTATGGACTTGCATTATTCCATTGTAGACGCTGTGTGACATGACCAGCTATGCACTCTAGCTACCAATTCACTGCAGTCCAGTCCACTGCTACTTTAATTTCCTATAACATAGCGAGACAATGAGCTTATTCACAATTCATTCCCAAAGAGCAAAATAGACATGTAATTTATCTAAACCATAAATGGATAGTAACTTGACATAGTGGGAGCCTTGCTACATCTGACTACTAAACCTTTTACTCTACGTGCCAACAGCCAGCTAACAAAACATCATCACCTTTTAGGGAGTATACAGCTCTGCAAGAAAACATACACAAAATGTGAATAATCCTGGAGCATTTCATCTGTCTACTGTATGGTCTCAAAACACGCAGACTATATCTGAATACACCATCTTCCTTGTTCAGCAAAGTTCCCTAGAGTAGGATGTGAATTGTGCCCCAGGCAGACTGACATTACTTTCTTTGGTCTTTGACATGTCTAAAGCTATTAAGGAAAAATGTTGCTAACAATTAAAAATTGAAAGAAAGATAACATCAATTTCACAAATTTTTTTCTCATGTATGTTGTAAACAAAAATATTTCAAGCCTAATCACTCTGAAGTGGACCTACAAGTAGTGAAAGGTGATTGCAACTAACAGTTTAGTTCCTGCAGGTTAACGGAGCAATTGATTTTAACTTTGAAACCCTTGCTTTAAACTATAGTACACAAATGTCTTGAAAGATTAATTACACAACGCGACTTACAACATTTTGTTTTGAGCATTAATTGTTCCCAATTATTCTTTCAGTCAACCTTGAAAACACCCTCACACTCACCGACAGGGATGAAAAAAGTAAGACCCTGTCTTTTACTTTAAACAGTGCCAGCTGTATGAGATCCATCCCCGTCCCTTGGCTTTCCTTTCCAAATGAGCTTTTCCCAGCTGCAGGCAACTAACCTGCTGGCTGTTTGCAACTCTGTCGCACTACACCACTAGGACTTTAGGAACTCCTCATTTCTGCCTTAACTTTACCGTGCACTGTCAGAAAACCCTACCCTTTTCCCCCTCGTACTGATTGCCTTAGACAGCCACAGGTCCCCTTTCTCCCCTGGCTGTGAATGCACCGGCGAAACGCCTAACCCCAAACCTTAGTACCTTGCCTTACCTTCGTTGAAAGCCTGTCACTAAAGGCAAAACACATCGGGGAAACCGTCCAGAGGCCACGGCAGTGCCCCCCGCTCCCGGCACCAGGCGGCGTACAGACAGGAGGGAGAGAGAGCCCGCGACCCTCCCGCAGCGCCTCCGGCCGCCCCTCGCCCCCGA
>NW_010430921.1:139359-139594 GCF_000710305.1 Buceros rhinoceros silvestris
CCCCCGCCCCCCCCCCAGCGCCTCCGCCCGCCCCTCGCCCCCGACAACGGCGCTGCCTCTTCTGCGCCGTGCGCTGCGGGGAGGAGCGGTGGGGCTGGGAAGGTCGTATGGATCGCGCCCGGCGCTCTCTCTCTGCTTTTGCCTGCTTCCTTGTGCTGGCACCGCACCTGGAGGGCTGGGAATGGTGCCTGTCGTGGACGGGGCTCCTCGACGTGAGCAACCACGACCCCGAGCC
>NW_010430922.1:0-1173 GCF_000710305.1 Buceros rhinoceros silvestris
TGCCTGCCGCTGGGCAAGGGTGACACCCTGTGGTCACCGCCCTGCAGCGCCCGGCTCCCGTCCGGCAGGAGAACACCGTGGCGCGGCGGCACAACTCAGACGTCCCAGGGCGTGGGAGCTCATGCATCTGGAAAACGATGTCCTTCCACACCTGGCTTCACCACTGGTCAGCTGCTGTAAGTGAGGGACAGGAGCGATCCCATAGCTCCAGTTCCTCTTCCACAATGGCATCACCTCCCGGTGGTAGCGGGGATATTTTTTGTCTTCCCTGAAGCTGCACAGGCCATACTCAGCCCAGACAAACCCTTCCAGCTGTCAGATGGAGTCTCCTCTGTACCATCCCTCTCTGGACCCACCTGCCTTTGAGATGCACCTAGCTAACACAAGAGTTTCTTCCACATTGTTTTGTTGCTGCATAGATTGTTAACTGCTGCAATAACCAACATTTGCTTACTGCCTCCCTCCCTGTCCTCCAGCAGGTAGGGATTAACAGCACCAAATGAGCAACGACAGGCAACAACAACGTCGCGTCGCATCACATCCATGGGCTCCTTCAGTAGTACCTTACTTGGGAGGATTGAGCTGTTCAGGAAATGGGCCACAGCCTTGGCCCATCCATTTGGTAAATGTCTGTTCACTGGACCAGCTTTTCCCACCACGTGCGGGAGGATGCAAGGAACTGTGTGCTCTGTGAATGGTCTCTTGCACATTGATGAGAAGATACCCCACAGTTCAGGCCATCTTTTATTAAAGTAACATATGAAGCACACAAATAAGTGGTTTATAGGATAAGGCCCAAGCCTTCTTATGACCTGATCCTTCTTTCTCAGCGCTTGTAAACAACCTTCCATCTGCACTTAAGAGCGTACACTAACGAGTGTTTGCTAGTGGTTTGGTATTGAGATTTTTCTATACTAGTATAGAAAATCTGTATTGTTACTTTTGAAATCTATAGAAATCTATCTTTACTTTTGTTGTGATCTTCATTATAGTGTAACGAAGAGTGGAGTAGAGATCAGACTTCTATATGGCTCCAAAAATGTATTGCAAGTCAGTTACTGTTTTTGCTTTTCTCGGGGAAATCATCTCGTTAGTCCAACTACTCTGAAGATAGTTGTGCAGCTAATGTCTTCCCAGGTACAAAGTATATGCCATGCTGAGAAGTTTCCTGCT
>NW_010430922.1:1262-49574 GCF_000710305.1 Buceros rhinoceros silvestris
CTGCTGAGAACTCTGGTAAATCCGTTCAGTTATATGTTGCTAAGAATGGATTTGAACAGAAGCAATATATGCCATACAACTGCAGTGACTGACGGACTGTGCTGAGGTACGCTGAAATAAGAAACAGAGACGGTACGTGGGTACGCAGCATTGCCAAAGGGACAGAATAACTCATTGGCTGCGTTTAAGTGATGACCACACAACAAGTTATGGGACATGTTTTATTGGCTAATGGTAAGGAGGGTCTCGGATATGACTTATAGTTCCAGATTTGGGTCTGAAGTTTCTCTGCGCTGCAGGATCACGCAGCTTCAGGGCTGGTATCTCACGAATAGCCCAGTCTAGGTGCCATCCTTAAACTCCAGAAGCAGACGCTGGTAATGTGGATACAAGCAATTCCAGCCATCAGATTGGTTATAAGTTATGATTTACTGACGTGTTTTGAATAATGAAGTGGCAGACTTGGACTAAACCTTGTAAGAAACATTTCTGCTTAATAAATGAGTATCAAAACACTACATTACTCAACCCTGAATATGGAATATCTCTGAACTGTGGGATACATTGCGCCACACTTCAGTGAAGAGTCTATCTAGTCTCCCTTTACAGTGACTTTACAGTTTCCAGAGAGCAACAGGTACCCAGGAAGAGCAATTATTGTTACTTATCTTAACCAGAGATGGTGGGTGCTTTGGAGGAATGATTTCTTTCCATTGCCTGTAAAGGGAGCTTTCACAGACTGGTATAGGCAGCCAGTTAATCCAGATTCACCCCCCCAGGTGCTCAGTCACCATGTGTGTATTTTTCTCAGTGCAGATGTGTATTTAGCAGATCACATCATAGGCACATGGGACTGATATCAAAGGGATGTAGAACTAACTGGAAATCATGCCACTCAGGAGGGAGTTGCAGTATTTCACCTTCGCAGATGCTGATAAGCCCTGCAAGCAATTAAAATCACTTAGCAAAGAAAAAACTGTATTTGTTTAAAACATCCCTTCAGGCCAGTAGGAGGTTTATCAGATGTGATGATTTACATACTTCCAAAGCATGGATTTTTAAATTCTGGTTTACAGATGACTAGTACTAGACCTTATTTTGTGATCACTAAGAACAAGAACCTATAAAATGAAAAGTGCTGGAGAACAGGAAATATGAAAAGCCAGGGGGGAAAAAAAAGGTATTTTCTTTTATTCTTTGTAAAGCACCTATCACTTTGGCTATCTGCCCTGGAATGTGTGTGATATATTAACAATTATTAACATGACATTGCATCTGTTGGCATGTTGCCATCATGCAAAATATTGCGACAGATAATGGCAAAGAGCTGCAAATAGATAAGATACTGGGACACTTCATGAGAAAATCATTTCCAGAAGAGTAGTTCTTGTGAGACACAGTGCCAAAATCTCCAGAGAGTTGCACTAAATCACCTAAGCCTGTAAACCAGCATCGTTAGCAGAGACATTCAGCTAGCATGAATCAAACCAAACTTTTGATGAGGGCCTGTTACCATCTGGGTCAAAAATAATTCACCCATTGTTCATGCTAAAACACTGTACAACACACACAACGTATTCACTCCAGTTCTCCCTCGGGCTTCAGTGGGACTGTTTACATGAGCAGAAGTTAATGATGTCGGTGAGTACCTGCTCTTCCACCACATGTACTCTAGCTCTTGCTAATGCATTCAGATGAGCAATTTTTCATGTGATTTACTGTTCTCCTTCACTCCACTCCAGCTATGGAACTTCTGTTGCAATGGACAGGCCAGACGTACAATGTCTGTTGGTTTCCATGTCACCTTGATAGGAGCAGACTGACAAGGAAGAAAGACTGGTAACAGGTTGCTAGTTTCATTGCCCATCATATGAGGTATCTTCTGTCCCTGATAGGGGCTGCAAAGTAAAACTTACAGGCTTAAGCCTCCTTAGACCTGTTTTATTCCACATCTGGGTTAGGACAGCAGTGCTGATGTGTTTTCACACACCACTGAGCCAAAATAGCTGTTCATTTAACCAAAACAGGAAGGTCACATAACCTGGCTTCTTTGATGACACAGAATAAGGGTTCAGCACACAGGTGGGGACAGAAAGCTATGAGGAGGAGCAGGATGCCACCATTTTGGCAAAAGTGAGACTTTAATTTGGCTCAGCACTCTCATGCACAGGCCAGAGCCAATGATGGTCGCTCAGCTGGGCAATAGAAAACCAGTCCCTTTGAGGCATGTGTTTGCAACTGAAGGTTATAGGGGGTGACCTGAGGCTGCAAATGGGTTTTTAGCTCTGGGCAACAGGAGTTTTGTTATTGTTTTACCTGTGTATAACCCCACATGTCCCATGCTAACATCCATAGCCCAGGGCGATGGACCACAACATCAAGGTTCCATCCTGCACTCGCGATGTTCATACACAGTACAAAACTTTACAACTTACCAGCAGGTTTTTATAGTGAAAATAATTTTTGACACTATATCTTCACCTTTTTCTGCTGGGGACAATTTTATGTGACAGTTCTAAATGAGACAAATCGCAAATATCTATGAAGTGTGAGGAATTGCAAACAGGTTATTTGCGTCTATGCTCTGGCATTTTATGGGTGCACACGAACCAAGCAGCGGGTATTTTTCCACGTGTAGCCAAGTATGTGATCTCTACTCAGTGCTTCCATTTCAGCTAAGGTCTTTTGTCTGTTGCAGAAAATACACCTTTATAATATCATGTCATCCTGTAAGTCCTCTTCAAGTAAAAAAAATAAAACTCTCCCTGGGTGCCAGAATTGCCTTTTTCAAGAGACCATTTGAAAACAGAGATCAATACCCTTCCCTGGATGAGAATTCAAGAACTCAATTTTCAGTGCTCTTATACTCCTGGCACGGTGCCCATCACTGACGGATGACCCTTAGGTGTACTCGATTAGTCATACAGGCACATGCAGTACCCAAACCCATTACACACGGAGATAAAATACACATTGCCTATGGTTTAAAATCCAGCAGCTATCTATGTGACCATGTATTAAAAATAGGATCTTTTCTACCTCTCTCTTTATCCATCTCTGAGTAGCAAATTGTAATTGCAATTTGGCTTCACAAAGATGACAGCTTAAAGCCCATCACCCCAGCTGCCCGTGACCCTCTCTATTTGTCTGCCTTTTGTCACACTCTTGTGTCTGTGTCCCTGCCCCATTCAGACAAGGGTATTTTCTCTGTCACCAGGAAATCTCACATCTTCTCTTTTCCCACTGTAGGTAGCTCCCTATATAAGGCACTGAAGTGCACATTTGATAGCTTTCTTCCCAAATCTTTTGATTCAGGTTCTGCCCTGATCATGGCATAGCAAGCCCTAACAGTCTGACCCAATTTTTTTTTAAATGGCAGACATCTCTAACAATACGCTATCAGATCTAAGGACTCACACATCTCAGCTTTTCCTGCATCTATTGTCCACTTCTTTACAGGAGTTTTCATCCTACTTGAAATTTTTAATTCATAGATTCACAAGATACTTGTTGCAAAATAATTAGGTTCCACAGTAGTCCTGGAGGCTGTAAAGGCAAACAGAAATTTATTCTGATTTGACTGCAAACTTTGTTTTAGTACTTTTTAAACTGGCCAGTTTTCAAAAAGGGTAAATTTTGAAAGAAAAAAAAAAAAGAAAGAGGAAAAATCTGCTGTTATTTAGGTTAACATAAACTACAGTAAGGCCAAAGAGTCATACAGGGTTTTTTAGTTAAAACTGAAAGCAAAATTTGGCCATTATGCTTGTTACTACTAAATAGGTGAGTCCTGCTAAAGAACTGAAGAGCCTGGCAGTAATCTATTTCCACAACTCTGTTCATTTTCCTTTTTAGCTCTAAGCACAATGCTTTTCCATTACCCTTTCTAAATATAGACTATCTGTCTTAACAGGTTTAGATTCTCCCCTTACGTTCATCATAAATCGGGAGCCTTCTGCAACAGCCCTAAATAAGGTGCAGCAGTCATGCCAAATTACTTGCTGGCTAAGGATGAAAATATACTGATTACACCATCAGGATATAAAAAGGATGTTAAGAAGCTTGTGAGTTCAAATGTGGTATTTCCAGGAAGATTAGTTCTCTATAAATATGCCTTTCTTTCTTTTCTTTTATGTATTTATGTATGTATGTATGTATTTATTTATTTATTTATTATTGGAGTCTGCACTCTGAAAAGGGAGCTGGAAAAGTGCCTAAATGAAGAGTCAATTCAGAAGATAGATGATTACATCGAATGCAAAACCTACTCCCCTTCCCTCCTTTGAATATAGAGTCAGCTTGCCAATATATTCTAGCGCTAGGATTATAGATCTTCCATGCTGTGAAAAGAAGAGCATTCTAATTCCATTCATTTTAAATATTCTGTACTGATTTTCCCAAAATAAGCTAATTGATGACATCTCCTTAATGACTCGAATGACAAGCTAATTTACACTCTGAATAAAACAAAAGAGAATTTGTGGACAGACAAAGCCAAACACTGACAGCAGGTGCATCTTGAATTTAGCAGAGGTATACCCTGATATTTTCTTACTCTACCTGCACTACTTCTATCTTCAGTCCTTTTAGCTCAACAGCAGCAAGAGCACAATAGGATAGGTTTTCTACCCTCCGGGCAAGTGATATAAGAAGCTCTCCCCAATTGGATTAATCCAAAACCACATGACAAAAGCACCGGTTTGCTGTGCTTACCAGTTTAGAGGGAAGCATGGTATTGCATCTCCTAAGTAAGAAATCTTGTTTCCTAAACCCTAGCTTGAACCTACCCCTGGGAGGATGCACACGCTGCAACCAGAGTGTGCCTGCTCTTCTGAAGGAGCTGATGTGAACATTCCCAGCCCTATGTGAGGAGCTGCTAGCGGGGAGCTATTCGAATTCATATTGTGCTGCTTATCCGAGTTTGACAATCTGCACTCAATTCTGCTGCAGGAACATCATTAGCTTGATCAATGCTTGTCCTAGTTAACTCCGACAGCAACAGCAAGCAAGGTGTGACAGGTCGGGTTCGATATTGGGTTTGTGTATGTTTGTATGTATTTCATTTTATTACTATTTTCATTAAAGCTGATTTTGTTTTCTTTTCCAATCCATTATACTCTGTTATTCCCTTTTCCCTCCCCTTCTGGGAAGGGAGGGGCATTAATGGAGAGCATCTGTCATTTGTCTCATGCCTGGCTCAGCCCTAACCCTTGAGACCCAGCTAAGGTGGGGGTTTTTGCTGTCTCACACTTTTAAACCACTACTTGCTGCCAGAAATGTTTGGAATTTTTGCAGCCACCTTCTCTAGCTCTCTGCCATGGCTCCCTCACAGCTGGCTGCTGCAAGGAGTGACATTTGTTGCATTTTGGCAAACACTCAGATTGCGCAGCGACAGTACAGCAAATGCATTTGGTGCCCTATCATGAATTGCTCACTGCCTGACACCTCCTGCTCTCCCACAGGCTGCAGCTGAACTGCTCGTAGCTGGCGGGGACTGTGGAGGCTCTGAGTGTCATGCAGGTGGATGGATCCTTGTTTCCAGACCTCCTTTGGTGGAGCACAGCCAAGGTCATGCCCATAGAGGGGGTGAGGTTAGGAAGTTGGGTAGACCCACAAGTGGATGGAAAAATGAGGAGATAACGATGGTGAGCAGTACATGGAAGAGAAAAATATCTGTAAAGGTGCTTGTGAACTCATTAAACGGTCTGTGCAAGCCATTGCTCATGGAGCTGCACAACCTTTGGCAGCTGCATTGGCCATAGATATCAGGTGATTCATGAGCACTGCCTGAATTTCTGGGAAGAGACTCTTTTTATTTCCTGTTGCCTGGTCCATGACCTGGTCATCAACAAAGGTGAAGTTCCTGATGGTGTGCTAGGGGCTGTGCACCACAGCTCTGCTCCGAGCTATTGTGTGCCCTTATTTCCTGGAGCAGCAGGATGTGCGATGGCTCTGCTCCCCTCTGGAAAAGCACACCAAGGTCTGCAGTTGCATTATTCATGGAAAAATACAACCTTCCAGCAACTGAACCAATACGCAGCCTGAAGCTCTGCTGTACAACCTGGTCCTTTCATACGATGAGGTCTCAAGGTGAGGCCATGTTAAGACCTTGGGATAAAGGGTTAGGTAAGGCTTCAACCTGACACTGCTGCAATGACAAGGAGAGAGAAGGGACAGGAAAGTGGGCTGCGACATTGCCTGGGGAATCAAGAGGGGAGCTGTGAGAAGCCTCAAACTGCTGCAGCAGCAGAAAGGCAGTTTCGGTGCTCTCTTTGGGATGCTCATGTCTCTAGATGTGCGAGAGACATGAGGCAGATTTAACAACTGCTGCTGCCACCCCTGGCTCTGATTATCTGTGTGTTGCATGGCTTATCACAAGAAATTTGATATTAGCCAGCTGTGACACCACCTGCAATTGAGACATAACAACCACGCGCTGAGCACAGCCTCAAGCCCCTCGAAGAGGGAGGGTAACCACGAGCAGGACACCACAGCAAAAGCAGCTCCTGTCTGAGTGTGTCCCTACTGAGTTGTGTTGTTGCTGTGACCACAGAGCAGATGCCCACAGGGCTGCAGAGAGGAGGCAGAGGTGTCTGCCACTGTACTGGCAAGAGTTACAGATTTCAGAGTAGCCACAGGGCTAGTCCTAAGTCTGGGTAAATGTATCTTGCCACAGAACATCCTCTCTGGTCCTCATTTACTGGGCTGGCCGCAGGAAAGAAGGAGCACAGAATCTAATTTCAAACTTTTATTTTTATTTGCTCTCTTACTAGTGAATATTCCACTTTTTGATTGTGGCCCAACCACTTCAAAACGACTGCTGCATGTACTTATTTTGGTATGATTTAACTTTTCTAAGCTATTCTTCATGATGTAAAGATTCTAATACAGAATTAAAATGATTTTTTTTCTTCAGAAAAATGCTCAGTTCCCAAAGCAGAAATCTGTGTGAGAAGTTTCTTCAAAGTAGTTTGGTATAAACAGAATGATGAGCTGGCGAGATTAATCACATATTTAAGTCCCAAGTGAACGTGAACTGGAATTTTCCTGCTCTCTCCTGTCGCCTTCTTTGTAAAAATGTCGTGCTGGTGACCCCTAGTGGAGTAAAAATATACAACTTTAATTCTCTCCAAAAAATCCCCGTTAAAAGCACTAGATCTTTTTTTCCTCCCAAATTGTATTAATCTGAACCCCATAAAACAGGAGCTTATTTTGCTTAAGAAATCCAAATCCACAATACAAAATCTGCTTCTGTGAGCTCACTGGTGAGTTTATGTTACGGTGAGGATTAGGACGCCGTCGTTAACATAGAGGAGGTGCGTGACATCGATGTAGCACACTTAACTGTGGAGTCCAAAGAACCCGCAACAAGCCTCCGCACCTCTTCTGAATCCCACCCTGGGTGTGCTGTTGTTCACCTCTGTCACCAGAGGGTGGAGAACATGAGGGCAGCCGGTCTTTCAAAGACCCTCTAAGGACACCCAGTAAGCGGTACAAGGTATTCATAAAGTTGCCCGCTGTTTTGTGCTAAGGACCTTGTTTCTGAGTGCTTGTCACATTACTGACTTCAACAGCTTTGGCTGAAGTTAAGGGGGGGAAAAGTACAAGAAGATCTGACCGGAGGTGAACATCACTAGCTGCTGTGAGTACCCGTGCTGTAGCTGGCCACAGGCAGGGCTGCTGGCAGCTAAACACACACCAACCCAATATACTTGACAGAAGGGTTAGGGGTCGCCGTCTCCTCTCCATTCATAAGGGCATAAGGCAATCTCAGTAACTGCTCAGTGGCTATAAAAATGCTGCTTGGCTGTAACTGTACAACTGCGCCTTGCTTTTTTGAGGCATTTTGAGCACTGACTAATGCCTGCCATCTTTCCTTCTAGCTGACCATCCTGGGCTCTCTGCTTGCCTGCCCAGGTCCTTTTCACACTTCCTGGGCTGAATGGCAGCCTGTAGAACACTCAGCTGTCCAGTCCCTCACTTCCCTTCGCCCTGGCTTTGAAAATCTCTTTCTAGTCACAGCCGTTGTCATCAACAGGTCCACTACATTTAAGATCTTCTTGCAGCAAAGTTCAAACAGTGTTCTTTCCACAAACAATGCTAGGAGAAAAATCTGCTTCTGCCAGTGCTCAAAAATATATTTGCTTTCAAAAACATTACTGTCATAATTACTCCCCCATTCTGCCTCGTCCCAATTGCATGAAATTTAGCAAGGGTAACCTTTCTGTCAAGAAAGTGTGCTTTCCTCTCCCTGCAAAAACCTGTCTAGGTTCGGTTAAATCAGGAGTTAGAACGTGGACAGGCATGCCCGATCTTAAAAGCTGAAGTCTCTAAAGGTGCTATCCTCAGTGACCTTGTCCTTCCTTCCCACCTTGACCTCTGCTCTCTTTAGGAGGAGAGAGCTGCTCCTGGACAGCCGTTCTGTGCAGCCCTGAACTGAGTAGGGGCCCAAGAAGTTCCCTGTTCTGGAGGTAGTTGAAAGCTGAGCTCCAACCTCAGCCTGTGACATGAAGTTACATGACCTGATGCTAGGGAAGTCACTTATACCAGACTTCCCATGGTATTTTGTTCATTTGCAGATGCCTTGTTCCTCAAATGCTGGGAAAATAATTATGATGGGAACTCTACTCACATAATTATTTACAAATCACTGTTAAAATGGAAAAGCATCCAGTGTTGTTTCCAAAATGCTCTGCCCTGATGTCTGCTTCTCTTTTGTGCTTTCTGCTCCATCACTCACGTGGTAAGCAGATGTGCGTTATCAAACTTGTGTGGAGGACCACAAACAACACCCAGCTGGGAGGGGACTGCAGGCACACAGAAAGGCAGGAGACTAACAAATCAGTGTAGTGAGCTGAAAAAATGTGGGAAATAATTCCGTAAGCAAGATCATAAAGGTCTACATTTAAATAAGAATAATTGATTACAAAATTACCAGGACAGATAATTATCTGGCAGAATAATTATCTATTATCTGGCAGGACAGATAATAGTTCTGCAGAAAAGGAACTGGGGTTACGGTGTACCCCAAGTTATTCATCAGCGATAACATTGACACTGTTGTGAAGAAATGTGAGGATCTCATCTGGGACATACAAGCAGAAAAGTAACACCTAAGAGGCACAGAGAAATTCTTCTGCCTTTCTCAGTGCTGCTGAGGCCTCCACCGGCATTTCGTGTCCCGTTCTGGGTAACAGTCCCCAAAAAGGGGTGTAAGCCAGCGAGGACCACAGGCCAGCAGCAGATATTCAACATTTTCAAAGAGCAGAGGAATATGCATTCATGTCCCCTGTGGAAAGCAAGGAAAGATGGACTAGTCACAGCACTGGGGGTTTAGTTTAAACACCAGTCTAACAACGAGCATAATTAGGCACTGGAAGAGAGCTGCCTCCAAAGACAGTGAAATCTCTGTTTTAGTGATTTTTAAGAAGAGGTTAGACAGGAACAATTTAGCAGTAGGGATACCCAGGGAACACCGATAGAGCTAACCTTTTCTTAGGACAGGAAGATGAACTAGATGGCCTATAGAGGATGCTGTCAGCCTTATTTTCTCTCTTGGTGTAACCCAAGATCCTGAAGCTTTATTTTCAGCTGTGTTCAAGACTCCCAAGTGTGAATAAAGTAAATTGTAACCACCTTTATATGCATTAAGACTTGTTTAATACTAAATGACAAGAACAGATTCTAGGTTTCTTAGACTGTGCCTCGAAATCTAAGGGATATTTTTGGACTTAAGATGATACATTCAACCCCAGTGCAGAGATAATGCTATCCACTCAGCAGCAGGTGGTGAAGATGGATTAAATCAGGCTTATAAAAATGTTATATATTATTCTACCATCCAGGATTTTATAGGGAAACTATTAACCATACATCCATGACAGATTATCTCTATTTCCAAGGTTAGGACCACTGGCTGAAACAAACCAAACACAATCAAAGCACTGACTAGCACCGTAGGTTATAGGGGCAGCAGCAACGGCTGTGGTTCTGCAGTCTGAGCTCTGATACTACACAGACTCCAAATGATCATTAACGAAGCATTATCTGCTCTGTGTACTGAACAAGGTGAGGCGTGAGAAAGGAACCATATGCAATAAAGATATTAAACAATGTATTGTGCATATGCACAAAAGAGCTGAGCTACAGAAGCAAGAGCACCCTCTCTTTCCAGGATTTCCTAACTTCTGCATAACAGCCTTTTGTAATGGTGTTTCTAGGTGCCCTTGTGCATGAAATAAACCTGTGTGGTACTCGAACATGAAGAACACATAAATGTAAGAGTCATCATAATAAACCTGCCTTGTCATTCGGAGACTCAGCTTCAAGAGGAGAAGATGTTTGCTTCCTTGTCCTGCTAGGGAGGCCAAAGGGGGAGGCAGAACACAAGCTGTTCCTGAGACAGCTGTAAGGTAGGTTAGCAAATTTGATGCCCATCTACAAGAAGGGCTGGAAGGAGGTTCTAGGGAACTGTAGGTCTGTCAATCTGACTTCGGTGCCAGGAAAGGTTACGGAGCAGATCATCTTGAGTGCCATCATGTGGCATGTACAGGACAACCAGGTGATTAGGGCCAGTCAACACCATTTTATGAAAGGCAGGTCCTGCTTGACTAACCCGATCCCCTTCTAAGTCACAGCAAGCTGCTTAGTGGATGAGGAAAAGGCTGTGGATGTTGTTTACCTGGACCTTAGTAAAGCCTTTGACACCATTTCCCACAGCATTCTCCTGGAGAATTTAGCCTGGAGAAAAGGAGGCTCAAGGGAGACCTTATCATTCTACAACTACCTGAAAGGAGGTTGTAGTGAGGTGGCTGCCGGTCTCTTCTGCCAAATAACAAGCCATAGGACAAGAGGAAATGGCCTTGTGTTGCACCAGGGGAGGTTTAGACCAGATGTAAGGAAAAATTTCTTCACCAAAAGGGTTGTCAAGCATTGGAACTACTTACATCACTGTTCCTGGAGGTATTTAAAAGATGTGTGGATGTGGTGCTCAATTACATGGTTTAGTGATGGACTTGGCACTGATAGGTTAATGGTTGGACTTGATGATCTTAAAGGTCTTTACAATCTAAACAATTCTATAATTCTATGAGGTGCTCCCCACCTTCCTCTTTCCCAGAGTGATGCAGCCCAGGCAGGTGCCACATCTGCAGGAAGTCAGGTGGCACCTGGCCTCATAGTGTCCCCAGAGGTCTCTTCTCTCTGAACTCACAGCAACCTACAGTGATCAAACCTCAATTTGATCCATCAGTCACTTGGAAATGAAGCCAGAAGGATAAAATGACATGGAAGGTCTCTGAAAGCAGCCATGTAAAATCTGAGAGTAAATCACTGCTGTACTGCTGCGATTGCAGTCTGCAGGTCCTTCAGGCTGCAGAGCCCAGGCATTGGCTGCAAGGCCATGCATTACACCTGGCCAGATGCAGTAACCATGCAGAGCAACGCAGTGCAGTGTAGCTCCTCCGCTTTTTCTGCAAGATTCTCCCTCCAAATTCCACTTGCTCCATGCCACCTGTTATCTGGGAGGGAGCAGGATCTGACAAAGAGCCTGAGACTTTGCTCCTAATGCCTCCAAATAGCCACAGGCAGGAGATCAGCTCAGGGGAACACCGTCACAGCTGTGTCCCTCAGCCCTCACTGCTCTTGCACAGACACCCTCATGGGTGTCACTTGGCAGGGAGGAAGGCAAATGAAGCATGTGCTCAGGCCCTACCTTCTCACTGGCAAATTGAAAACCTGACTTTCAGGGGTGTGTTGCAACGGCGCTGCACATCTAAGCACCGCCCCTAGGTTATGTGCCCACCACTGCCCCATCCGTGTCAATGGTGCGAGGGCTGGACTGTTCCAACTATCCTGCGGTCATAATCCTAAAGGATTAAATCTCTTCTGTCCATAAAATTGCTTCTCCTCCTCAGTTTTAATGTCATGTATGTTCAGGCTGAAGACAAGTTAAACAATTCATATGCCTTTCAGAAAATCAAAATCAAAAGTCTGGCTTAGAAAACACAGCTTTCAAAAATAAAAAATGCTGAGTTACTGACATTCATATTCTCATTTTTGAGTTTCTGTGAAAGAAGCTCGACTAACTCAGGCTTTCAAGATTTTTCAGCTGAGAGGGTGGGTTGTCTAGATTTGATAATCATAATCCAGGAATTAGGCACTTTAACATGTTGCCTCTGATTACAGTGGCACATGTCCAAGAGTCTGAATGCTGGCCCAAAGGTATTCGCTTTCAGAACTGGCAAGAGAGCCAAACCCTACAACGGTAAATATGGATATACATGTTCAAACATGTTGTTAGTCACAAAACCCTCTAAAGCACAGGGAGGGCCATTGCAAAGCCAGGTGTCTTGCAGTGAACTGGACTTTCTTCAGAAGGGAACAGAAGGTCTGAATTTCCCTCCTCACTGCTGTAGCTGCTCTACCCCCTTGGGTGGGCTGAGGGAGAGGAGAAGACACAGTCAGAGAGACGTGAGCACAAAAGCATGAATGTGAAGGTATGTTCACGGAACACAACCGCAATTTCAGAGCTGTCCATCAGGAGAGGGCAGACACCCATGGTAAAAACCCAAGATGCAACGCAGAAGAGTCACAAACACGGAAGAGGAGACCTCTCTTTGGGTGGTGGAATGCATACTGGTCACTCCCTAGGAAAGGGTGGGATTTGGGTAAGAAGGTGGAGTATTAAGGAGATATTTGAAGGTCTCTGTCTGGAGTGGGGGGAAGTTGAAGGCAGTACCAAAATCCTCACCATCTTCCCCCAAAGCCAGTGAGATTGTGTGTGTGATCTCTCTGTAGTGAGACTGGAGAAGGAAAAGTGTCTTTCACTTTCCCAAAGAAGCCAGGAAGAGTCAGGCAAGTTCCCCTGACTTCATAAAAGGAGCTGCAACTAAGCAGCTGCCCTAGTGCTGCTGTGGAGTCCCTGACTCTTTTTTGTGGTATGAAAAGAACCTTCAGCAGAGTCCGGAGCTCCTGACTATTGACTCCACATGTGCAAAAAGCTTTCTTATGTGCTATGTCCACAGTCAGAAAGTCCTGACTGAGAGCTGCACCTTATGACAGCTAACTACAAAACTGTGCTTCCTCCACACTTCTTGGTGGAGACTTGCCGAAGTCAGAAGCTGTATTGGAAGGCTAAAGCATTGTGAGCACCCTGTTGGCTGTGAACCCAGATCTCACAGGGCCTTTTCTCAGGGCTGTTCCTGCTCAGAGGCAGTGCGGAGGCTCTTCACGGCACCGCGTGTCCTCCACACAGCACATGCTGTACTGACAGCCCCTCGGCCTTTGCCAGTGCCGGTTTCTTCTGTGTGAATTTAAACAACTAACGCTTCAGTGATTAGTCTGAAACAGAGAGGTTTAAGCCAAACCGAGCAGCACGGAGTCTGAATCTGAATGAGACGGGAGGGAGGAGGGTGTCTGCTGAATGGAGTTGCTCATAGGCTGGCAGCCCATGCCATGGAGAAGCCAAATGGGTGCACCAGAACTTCTGTAATCTTCAGAGACATCCAAGTGCTGATGCTAAGATCTCTTGTTTCACAGAAGTAACTCAGCCAAGCAGCTGCGCTGGGATGGCAGGGATCTTGGTGACCGGCAGCAGCTGCCTTTTCGCAAGGCTGTGTCCTCCCGTGCCAGCAGCAGGGAGGGGGCGGCATTAGCCCCCAGGCTGCAGTCCTCAGCAGCTTGGGAAAGTCCTTCATAAAAATAAACAGAAAATCACAGGAGGGCAGTTGCTTCTACCCTGGAGGTCACTAAATCAGCTTTGCCAGAGGTGATATGTAACTTGGGCTTTTAAAAAAGCAAATAAAAATGCAAACAGAGCAAATGCAAAAAGAGCAAATGCAAAAAGAGCAAATGCCAGCCTCTGAACTGCAGTGGGCTGTGATCAGTGCCAAGTGCCTTCAGAGGGTGCAAGCTGGGGATCTGCTCTGAGGCCGTGGCTCCACCAAGGGTCTCCTCCCCGAGGAGGTCTCCAGGGGTCTCAGGGGCACACATCCAACCAATCCGTGTTGGATAATAAAGCAACTACTGTCCACACAGGCACAACCTGCCTTTGGGAGCTACATCAGAGGGGCTGGAGACCTGGCAGCCAAATGGCCTTCACTCTATCCTCATAGCAACAGGGAGAAAATGCTTTGTGGGTTGGGGTTTGTTGTTTTTTTTTTTTTTTTTTTTTTTTTTTTTTTTTTTTTTTTTTTTTTAGTTGGTTGGTTGGTTTTTTTTGAAGTGGGAAGCAAACAGTTTCCTCCCTGCCCTCTCTATGCCAGCAAAGTGCACACCTGCCCTGCAGGGCTGGCGCAGCAGGGAAAGGAAATCTCGCTGGCACCTCCCTGTTGACGAACTGTCAGCGTAATATTTCCCCTACCCGTACTTCACAAGATGTGATTTTGGTGAGTACAGACTCAGGGAAGGATTCTGGGGCAGAAGCCCTCCGTTTCTTACAAACAGCCTCTCCTATATTGTCCTGGGAGATATCAGACCTGTCACTCCACCTGCTGAGCTCTCAGTGTCTCCTGCTGTCAAGGGGAATGATGATCTCAAACCGAGTTTCCCCTGGACATCTCCATATGTATGCTGTCCACTGAAGACCATCTTTACTACCTGTTAACGAACCCTGGTGACAATCGTTCTGGAGAGCAAATGACTTAAATCCTTCAAAACATTGTGTGCTCTTTAGTGCTTCGTGTCCACTGGGTGAACACGAAATGACCTGTGCATTGAAGGCTGGTTTCATTTCCTGCTTGCCTGTAATGATTTGAAAATTTTGATGGACTTTGGAAAGCTTTAGCCAGACATTTCATCTTAATAAATGCATGTAAAACTGCTTTCAGTTTGCCAGCTGCGGTCAAAAACCAGCAAGAAGTCAAAGCATAGCATTAATGGCATTTAGTTGCTTATTTTTGAAACAATAAGATTTTCAGGAGAAAACAAAACACTTTCTTAGTGGAAATAATTAAAACCATGAAAATGACTGCGTTTCCTGTGTGACTGACATATTCCATGTGGGAGAAAACGTTTCCCAGCAACAACAAAAAAATACATTTCAGCAGTTCACATTTTTCTTAGCAATGTACATCCCTTTCCTTAACTGGAAGAGGCAAAGGCCATTTCAGCTTACATGTTTTTAACAAGTCATCACACAAAACCCTTTTTCCACTGCGCAGTGATCTAAAGGGCTTCCATTTTTGGCACCTTGTTTGGAAATTCCTAAAAACCTCCTGATTTCAGGCAGTGGGTGACATTAATAAGTGGCCACTCTGGCCTTTGGCCTCAGCCCTTGCCCTGGGACTGTGCCCTGGCAGACACGGCGCCACGTAGGTGACAGTGCCTTTATGGAGGAAGCAAAGCAGAAAATCAGGGCCACACACTCATTGTTCCCCCACTCCATCTTTCTGAGATGTTTCCTCCAAGTTCAGGCTCAAGTTCAGGCTCTGCCAGTGAAGCAGCTAGTTGGAATTACTTTGATCACACAAAGCAGTATCCCGGACACTAATTTGAAATGTAGCTCTGCTACACCTTTTTGTTTCGTACTGAGTTTTCTCCACTGATTCCAGAAAGCTGGTAAGAAAGAAATAGTCCATAAAAATTTCAGCCTGAGAGACTGACTTGCCACTTCCCACAGGAAAATTAAAAGGATAAAATTTGTACGGGCAGTTTTACTAAACTTGCGGACATTCATTTATCACTGCCTCCCGATTTTATTTCAGATGAACAACTTTTGAATGTATGGGGCTGCTGTTCCTATGGTTTGTTAAAAAAAAACCTGCTACTTGTGAACTATCTCAAGCAAACAGGAAAGAACACCATGTGAAGGCAAATGACAGACATGTTATTCAGTAGCTATTAAAAGTGGCCTTCAGGTTCCCCAGGAGACGGAAGACATTTCCTTTTATTTGATGGAAAGGTCACACTGCCATGAAAGTAGAAACCTGAAGCAAAATTGAGTTTTTATTTTGTTTTCAGCTCAATTCTTTTTGTATTGCACTTTGCAACCTCCAATTCCTACTTTCCATTTGATTTTAAGTCTTTGCCAAAACATAAGTCCTAAACTTGCTGACCGGTCACATTGTACTTTTAAAGAGCACTCATAGAGAAGATGCTAGCAGAAGAGCAGCGGGAATAAATAGTTGTGCAGTGAGTCAGCAGGTGTTTTTCAGACTCTGGAGGGAGCTGTGAAGTGGGATGAGCTTTGGACTGTATTATTTGTTCTATCAAAAGAGGTCAAGAACTCCTCTAAAAGCCTTTTTAAAAGCCAGATAAAAATACACTGGTATAAATCAGTGCCTCTGAAAGAGGAAGAATGAAATGCAAAGAGAAGGACTTAGTAAGAAATCACAGGACTCAGAATGAAGAAACTTGCGTTCTCCGTCCTGTCATGAATTTGCTATACGACATCAGACTTTATGTACTTAGATTATCCATTTATTGATGTATTTAGAGTTTATTAATTTGCAAAATGGCACAAGTGTCATAGCCTAGATATTGTGTCTAGGAAATTTATCCTACATTTATAAAAAGCATTTTTGCAAAGCTGACTCCTAAATTATAATTCATTGCTGCACGACAGAAATAACAATTATCTTCTCTATATTCACAGTTCCTCAAGGATGGATCGTTTCACTTTCTTGAGATAGCTTTTTCTGTCTTTTTCATCTAGTTTTCATTGCTCTGGGCTGGAATTTTGGCACATTTCCCCTTTGTGTGTGGGTGTCAATGCGTCAACACTAATGGGAAAGGTTACTTGTGTTTTTTTAGATCAGCACTTTTTTTCCTGGAATAAATGGTACATTTTTGCTCTGTTCCTTTCTTTTTTCTCCATGTCTTTTTTCCTTTTCGCATCCCTCCAGCCTCCCTTACAGTGTTCTGCTGGCTGTCTTATGAACCTCTTCTGCAAATGGTGAGCTTTTAGTTCTGAGAGCAAAGCTCAACAATCACAGAGGCCGGCAACATAACTTCAACTGGTATGTCAATAGAATCCTCTCCGTAGTTTTCCTGAAAAGCTTTATTTCCATATTTTAGAACAAATTAGTTGGCAGAGTTCTACTACTTTCTTTCCAAGAGTAATAAACTCTTCCGGGAAGTAAGGTGACCTTCTTTATCCCAGCTCTGATAAAAATGGCTTAAGAAAACGGATTCAGAAAGCCCTTCAGCTCTTGATTCATTGCTATTGGCTTAACATCAACTTTCCTGTGTCTCCACAGTACCAAATTTGAGTTATTAGATCACTGGAAACACAGACAAATGCAAATCATGACCAGAGATTTCAGAAGAAATGCTCACCTCAGCCTCACAGATTTTCCAGGCAGATTATTCAGCAATTTCATGTGAATAGCTTATCTTTTCTTATTTTCCTAGCCTCATCCCACGCCTCTAATTATAAACTGTTTGGTCAGTTTTGAAAGCAAGGAATTGAGAAAATATCAGAAAAGATGACTGCTTGCCAACCGTGCGTGGACAAAACCTACAGGGGAATCTCATGACAGTATTACACCCTGGCTTGTCTCCTGACCCTCTCCTGTTTTGGGCTTTTTTATCTTTTCCACTCTTCTTTCTCCTGAAGCGTGTAACCACCTGCCCAGCCTCAAACATGCAGCTGTGGAGCTGGGGCTTGTACTCTTCAGAGCATCATTTAAGTTGTCGGCCTGTCCTGGAGTCCAGGATTTTTTGCCTTGTGGAACATTTCTCTCCACTGTCCTGTTTCAGCAGATAGAAGTGAGAAGGGCAGAGGGGGTGCAACCCTCTCCTGCCTTGCAAACCCTCTGGCAGCCCCCCTGCCCCTGCTCTGAGTGACTCCTCTTGCTCTCGGGCACACAGAGCAAGCCGAGCGGGTGTTTTAACGGCACACATACATAGGCAAGGCAGTAACAGGAAAAGAACAGCAAATTCAACAGTAGAGAAGCACACTCCATTTTCTTCCTCCTCATCCCATTTGTGTGTGTTGCACTGGAGTTTTGCTTGTTTGCTTACCTGTTCACTTCTGCTGGGAAACAGAGCTGGTACAGGGCTGGGAGAGCAGGACTCTGTGGCCACCAGCAAGGGTTCCACATCGCTGTGTTTCATGAGATCCCTTTACATCCACCTTGGCTGCAGAACCGGCACAGGCTGTTTGCTTTCCCTCTGTTTGCTTTCATTGGCTGGAACCGGCTTTTTTCCAGTTCCTTCCATTTCTGGCATGCCAGTTAACACCAATAACAATGATGCCTCAGCTTTTCAGCCCCAATTGGGAAAACTGATTCTCTCACCTGCTGAGCTGTAGCTTCTCCCTATCAGCTGGCTACCGATGATGCCACAAATCATCCCTTACACCAATGTCACGCCAAGCTGCAGATCTCACGATGAAATATTTCCCACTCCCACTCACTGGGAACATTTTGCCCTAAGACCTTATCACTCTGATAGAGTGTTTTTGGCACTGGGTGTAATGTAGGTCGAAGCCCAGGAAGCTCCCTGCTATCTCTGTAGCACCTGCAGCTCAGCATGGCAAGGACATGCTATCCTCTGGGCAGCCCAACACAAGTCCGCAGAATAACAACCTCTTCTTCCATTTTTTTTTTGGCTGGCCATTACGGTTTGTGCTCTGTGCAGGCTGCTTTACCATCCCTGAAAGCTGGGTACCTCCTGAGGTTACCACAGGGGGCAAAGTTAAGCCATTGTTGTGTTGCAGCTGGCAGAGATATTGTGAAATAAAGGCAGAACTGGGGAGGAAAAATGGGTTATTTGGCTTTTGTTGTCAGGAGGAGATTAGTCTGCTGGATTTCTGAGTAAACAAGTAAGTAAACATTTAAAAATCAGTCTAGGCTCTGGTTCCTGAGGGGAATGTAGGCAGCACTGAATTCCAGGTTTAAACACAGTTAAAAGAAATCCCACTGTTTCTAAAATATTTTTTTCCTATTGAAAAAAGATTAATTAAATTCACAGTTGTATTAACTTAACATTCATCATTTAAAAGCTGTTCATCACAAGATTTGGGAACTCAATGAAAAGCAGTCTTTTCTTTTTATTACTTACTCCTGGTGGTAATATGTTTCTTGTTCAGGGGAAGGTGGAGTTCCTGACAGGTTTTTAAGGTCTCCCAAAGTATATAGGTGCCAGTAGCTATACATAATCAGTATATTAGTAACTGGAGGACTACACTTAGTTTTTGGGGGGGTGAACAGAAAGGGCTGCAGTTGCATTACACCTCTTACTTCCAACAAAATCAGTAATGCCCTATAGCTGACGAAGGACACTCTGCAAGTGTGATGGGAGTGGAAACACCTATCCAGGCTGTCTTCGCAGAGGAATGAGGGGGAAAGGAAAGGCTGCAAAAATTCTTCACAAATGCAAGCAAGCACAAATGGATACTTTCAGTCTCACCAATGCTGTGCTATGAGCTTCTTTTGATAGTCACACACCAGTCACTATCCCAGCAAATTTAATAGTAAATTAAATTAAAGTAACAGTAAAAATAAGTAGCTAATTCTTACATCTCTGCTTACCTAGAGACGGGACAGATTTTCTCCATAGAACCTTCTGTAATTCTGCATGTACAAACTAAATTCTTGAGAATATCTGTATAAGCCCAGGGCAAAGAGGGCACGGGATAGGGGAAGCCCATCATCAATTTAGGCTGTTCAGGATGCCTCATTTCCCACCTGGCATTCCCCCTTAAAAACATCCCCCCTTTCTGCCAGACCTCACTGAGAGCCAGGAAATCCTCTCATCAATTCTCTGTGGAGCTGAACTTGCCATTCAGCTGTAGTCCGAACTGAAATCTCTTTTTCTCCCTGCTCATCAGTAGGCAGCGAGGTCACTGTCTCGAGGTCAGCCCTCCCTAGGCAGCAGCTCTGGGCAGGAGGAGTGAACCCCAGAGCACCCCTCAGGGTCACACATCTGGGAACACAGCTTTGCTCCATGGTCAGCTGCCACGGGTGTCTCAGAAGTTCTCTGACTTCTCTAGGAAGGATTTGGGAGGAGGGAACAAGTGTGTAGCTATGGAGTTAGCTGAGTTTTCAGAGAGCAGGCACTTGAGCAGATCCATGGCTTATATGAGGTGTGGGCTGTTAGAGGACACCAGTCACACACCACATTGTAACAGAGGACTCTGGTGACAGCTGAGTTTCATCTTTGAAAACACTTCCTCTCCTTCCCCATCCTAAACAGCCATTCATTTTTTTTCTCCAAAATACCTGAATAATTTCTATAAAAGCTGACATCTCTTTTTGCGCATACCCATGAGTAAACACCACCTCTCTGGATGTGGCAAGAAACTGTTAACAGCCGTGATTACATCCTGTATTGCCTGACAGGTGGACATTTTTACAAGGAAAATATGTTACACACAAGAGCAGAGCTAGGCTGACTCGTTTAACTTCATGCCAGAGGTACTGCCCGAACCGAAACCCTTGCTGGAAACGGTGCCCCTGTGGCATCCCTGGTGCTCCAGCTTCTGAAGCTGATGGTGAGGCAGCTGTCAGACAGGGCAGCTACAGTGTCTTTCGTCAAATTTTCTTGTTAAGCAAACACCGAAAAAGGGCATATCACGCCTGTTTTACTTAAGGAAAAAATGTTTAGGTATTCTCCTTCCTGGAAATATTGAAAAAACTACTAACTTTCCGCTTCTGCCCTCCCTCCCACGCTATCTGCAGGCACTAGTGTATTAAACCAAAACCAACCAAGACAGAACAGGAGAAATGAACGAGGAAAATGCACAAACAAGAAGCATGCAGCACTGCCAGATTATACAGCAGTGATTCCCACTGGGAATAGCTTGGACAACTTGCCATGCTGAGGCCAGGGGTTCTGCTGAGAACACTTGGAGGCTCCTGCAGCAGGACCAGGACCAAGACAAGGACCAGAATGGGGCAGGCAGCCGCTGTAGGCAGCTCACCTGCACCTTTCCCTGCTGCTGTGGTCCAGCCTCTGGGTAGTGCTTCCACTGAAGCTAGTAGGGGTTGAGCTAGTAGCAGCTCTCAAAATCAAGGCTTTGACTCAATAGAAATGAGACAGTCTCAGTTTTCACACAGATAACAGTCATGGGAGAGAGGGTGGCTTGCCTTTCATTTGCTTGTAAAAGAGCATCTGCATTTATGCTGTGAATAATTTTGACTCCTACTGCCACAGGCTGTAAAGAGCTGCCATGGCTTCTCTTCCTCGCTGCTACTTCTCACCACAACTTGCTCACAATTTACAAGAGCGAAGTGATGCCGTGTGTGCGCACTCAGTGCCCTCACTTCAGCTGACACAGCAAACACTTCCAGTCCTCCGCTTTGGCATGCCTCCTCCGATAAAAACCTGCGTGCGTGAACACCAGAGAGAGGAGGAAAAGAGAGAGAAGGAGAGAGACTCTTTAAGCTAATGGGTAAGGAATGTGCATGGAGCTGTGCGTGGACGTCTGATGTCTCCAACTATTTGTTAAAAGGCAAAAGCAATACTTCCGACAGACGGCCCTCCCCTCGCCTGCAATAGGCTCCCAAGAATAGCAACAGCCTGTGTCACTGCAAAGGGCAAAGCCTTCTGAAATAGCAACAAAGTTGTTCACGAACCACTTTGTGGTTTGCCTTTGGTTTCAGCCAGCTTCAGCAACTTGTTGCCATGAGGAAAATAACCTGCACTTTCCTCGCCAGCCAGGGAAGGACCGCTGCCCTGTGAAGCGCTCCTGCCCCAAGGTGCAAAGGGGGTGGCAATGGTACTTGGGCAGAGCACGGAGGACCTCGGCCAGCAGAGCCAGACGACGAGAGCAGGGGAGGATGAAGAGAGCAGCCGGGGCAGCCGCCGCAGCAGCCGCCGCCACCTCCACAAGCTCCCGGCTGCAGCAGGTAAAGCGGTGGGAGCTGAGTGCCAGCTGTTAGCCAGCAGCAGCATGGCCACGTAACTCATGCTCCAGGCTGGGGAAAAACAGCCCTGCAAAGCCAAGGCACTCTTGGGGCACGCTGTCTCAATTTCTAAAAGTGCGAGAGGGGAAAATGCGAGTAAGGAAGGGAAATGCTGGCTGGAATTTTGAATGAAGGTTTATGTGACACTTTTCCCAAAAGGCCTCGGTCCTACTGTTCGTGCATGTGCTGTCTGTTGTGTAAATCCTTTTCCTTTATGAAGATCAGTCATCTGAAAAATCGGAGAACACGCTGCTGTCTAAGAGAACAACAGTGCCCCAGTCATTGCGCGCTCGGGAGCAATTCAGCCCGTTCGCTGAGGAGGAGGGAGGCCAGGCAAGCGTTGCACCTGCTCGTGCAGGGGGAAAGCACAGGGTGGGGGGACGGGGACTCCCTCCGGTCTTTTTCTCCCCTAGCATCTCCGCAGGAATCAGGCTTTCTGTGCTAACACCCTGAAAAATGAATTGTAGAATTTCTTCTGCAAACGATTTTTGAGTGATGAAGCTGAATTTCTTAGCTCTTCACCTTTGCTGTCCTACCCTGCCAGTTTTTCTAAGTTGCAGCATGGTTTTGCATCTTGAATCTCTTTCACTGATGGCAAGATCAAAGGGAAAATGACCCACAATCATGTCACTTCTCACGCACAAGACAGCTGTACCCAAACAGGAAAACATGGTTGTAAGCCAAAAATGTCCTGAGCGGGTTTCGTTCACTTAAAAATGAATGAACTAACCCGTGAATGTTCAGATACCACAGGCACAAAGGCTTTGTCAAGTGTAATAGTGACCAGTCCAGCAACATCTACTGATACCTGGAAGCAGAGGTTAATCAAGAACAGAAAGCCTGCCGGTATGCAAGCGTATTTAACAACACCTTAGGCTACAGGGGGAGCAACGCAGACAGTTACAGGAGAGCATTATCAGAGGGAAGCACAGCAGTTACAATAAACAGATAGCAAAGTTGTTGCAGCACAAGGGCTACAGTTAGAAGAGTACTTGCGACACACTTGGCCTTACCCTCAGAAATTAAAGCAGAAACCTGAAGAATTTATTATCACCTAGCTAGGAATTAAAAGAACTTGTTGAGTCTTACTGGAAAATAACAAGCCAAAACCCAAATCCCATTTAATGCAATGAAGGACCAGGCTGCCTGTTGACATGATGAAAACACATGGCAGAGCACTAAAGGAGATGGAGAGATGGGAGAGATGGTCAGAGTGGGTCTGTCCAGGATCTGCATTCCCTGTCTTTCCATCAGTGCTAGGGAGCTTTTGTTCGTGAATTTCGAATATTACTCACACAGTACATTCACTGGGCTTACCTGCACAAGGTATACAATGCTTCCCACCATCGCAGGAACTTAGATGTGTGAAAATGTGCATTACATTAGCTTCCTTCTGCCTTCTTTTTTAGTTCAATTTACAAAATATTTGGTTTTGTTTTTCCTTTTGTACTTTGCTGGGAGGAATCACATTTGTCAAATGGTCAAGATCCCACATGGCCCTGACACTGTTTTGGGATAAACTTAGTATTTCTGAGGTTTTCCAGCTCTGCTTGCAACATAACTTTGTCCCAAAGTCACCCTTTCTTTCATGCCGTAGGGTCTTGCAGTTGGGTAACTGTTTCAGATCTCATGCCAGACTTCTACATGGACAGTTAGATCAGATGTGTCCTAGCTAATAGGAGAAATGCCCTTACTGAGCAGCTACCGGATCTAAAGAAACCTCCAACACTGGAATAGAACAACAGGGTAACATACATCTCTTTATACCAGACAACTGGATGAGACAGAACGTGACTGTGACAGTGCAGCAAAGATCATGATGGCATGAAAGTGCGATAATCACCTTTTATGAGAAGCAAATCCAAGATTTAATTATTCAGCAATTCCCAATGCATGCCATTAAATATTTACCCTACAAAACTATGTGATACCCGTCCAAGCAAAATGCTCATCTAAAGACAGTTTGGGGAATTTCAAACGCTATTTCCCTGCAAAGGCAAGCACTTTAAACTTCTAGCACTGTACTGGCAGCACTCGGAAAAAAAATATACTGTTAAAGATATTTTAAAATTTTCAGATACAGATGCCATAGTTTTAAGATTTTTTTATCATGGATAAAAGTAGGTATCTTCTTCTATTTAAAAAGAGCGATTCCATGCTGTGAATTCATATCTACACCAGACACTCAGCTTGCTGTGATTTTCTGACATGTGTGTATTAGCCAAGTGTTGACAGAGTTTGATTTCACCTTCCAAATGTCTAAACAGACCAAAGAATCCCCAAGGATTTAAAGAACATGTGTCTGACCTTCCAGGAAAAAACTTTCCTTCCCTCCTAAATTGAGACATTTCTCACCTCAGATTAAATCAAAGTCAAAGGAAGAAAGCATCATGTTGGAAGAGACTGTCGAGTCCCCTCCTATTAAAATAGATATATTTGCACAGTCTGCATGACGCAGTAATTTCTGCCCCCACTCCCTGTGCTGCTAGTTTTCTGTACACACACTGCATGTTCTCTTGGGAGAAAGGAAAGGAAAACCACGTCACAGACATCTCAGTGTCTGGACTAATGTGGAGTGTGGTACTGCCAAGGTGAGCTGGAAAGGGCTCTCAGGCACCCTTCCCATAGCTCTCCTGCACATGAAGTAGGGGAAGAGTGGAGTTTCCTAGCCCAGCCTGCTCTCAGACCTTCTCTAACATAGATCATTTATCCCTAATACCCATAAAATATCTGCATATACCAAATATTTTGCCTTTGGAAGGACTGTATTTTCCCTAAAATGTGCTTAAAAATAAGTGAAGGGGCACAGCTTACTACTTGACCCCATCCAGTCTCGTCAGCAGTACGCTGTGCTACACTGCAACTGTGCTTGGTCCCTTCAGAAACCAGGCGTAAACGTTTTCAGCAAATGCTCTTGAAGATAAGTTTGTTTGCCAAGTAGTTCTGCTTTTGACCTGAGTAACAGTTGTAAGAAACCATTTTGTTTACATGAGGAAACTGGAGAAGAGACTTTCCAATCACTTGTCACATACCAGCCACTCACTCATTAGCCATGGTGTTTGTTGCAGGCAGAAGGAGAAATTTCTCTGGAAGTCATCATTAAAATATTTTATTCCCCTGGGCTGCACACTGCCATGTATTTTGTAGGCATTTCATAAAAATGAGAGAAATACAGATTCTAAGAAGCTTTTTTTGTAGAAAAAGGAATGCCTAAGAACCGCCAGCAACATCATTAAAAGTGACAGTTAAAAGGATTGTGAGTATAACTACTGCAACATGCTTTATCTGAAATGTTAAAGCAAAACATATGCTGAAGTCAGAGGGAATTCTGTCTGGAGGAAGACCGTGAAGGAAAACTGAGGAGAGATTTCAGGGTTTAACTCAGCAGGCAGTTCTGAGCAGGCAGTTCTTAGGGACACCAGTTACAGCTAAAGCCCACAGTGATATAAGGATGTTTCTCAGCAGAAAAATGCCTGTGAGGGACAAGAGACACTGAGTCAACTGCCGAGTTTGCTGCTGCTAATGCAGAAAGACAATGTTTCTCCCTCTGCATCACATAAGAATCTGCTTTTCATTCAGGGGTCTGCTTTAGATACAGCCCTCTGCTGTTTCTACACAACTGTGGGCATGTGTCACTGGACACATGAACAAGGATACCAGTTGACCTTGGAGGGAAGAAAAGAAAAGAAAAGAAAAGAAAAGAAAAGAAAAGAAAAGAAAAGAAACTAACAAACATTAAGACATTTGTTGAGCTGCTCTACGTGGAGAAGCAAGAAATATATGGGCTTAAATGCTTTCCTAGCAACTTGCCAGGTGTCCAAGCTCCACACCCAGTTGTATAGCCTCTTAGATTAAAAAAAAAAAAAAAAAAAATCACCTTGTTTGCTGTGGTCTGAGGGCCACGGGCTGAGGAGAGCGCAGTCTGCTTTGTAAAGAACAGTGCTGCTGGTGGACTCCGTCAAGATATTTGACTTGGCACTGTCACTTTGAATCAGAAACTGGAACCATACAAAACTGACAGTCACACATTTAAAGAATTAAGAGTCTTGCAGGACACAGACCTCAAAGTATCAGTAGGACACGCTGCCCATGCAGCTGGAGAGCCTTCGACTCAGTCTTTGTCCCTCTGTTACTTATTTTTTTTCTCAGTTGCCTAGAAGAAGAGAATAATGGATTGTTTGCAGGTGATAAAGGTGACAGGTGATTCATAAATGGGACATGTCACCAGCTGAATGCAGTTTGGGTGGTTTGGCCTGCTGACTGCGAGAGAATGTGCTGTCTGGGGCTCCTCGCTGCTAACTTTAGACATCTGCATCTGCGCAAGCCACACAGATTCCTTTTATAGGCAATAGAGAGAAATAGGCATCTGACCTACTTCAGACATCTAGAAGTGCCTCTTTTTTGCAAACAGTTACAGCAGAAATCTATGGATGCTGTAGATCTCTCACAGTTAGGTAAGCTGAGCCCATCCTATGTGTTTTAATACAGACAGACCTAAAGTGATTTGTATTCCTAGCTACGATACGAGAGGGCAGGCCATGGTTAAAGGAAAGGTGGTGCCTTGGAAAGAACGTAGTCAGAAAAGGAGTTGGTTGTCCTGGAGGACAGCCAGCAGCAGATGAGCTATACACGGCTGTGACAATCTTTAGACGAGGAGAGGAGAAAACGTCCACCAGGAGCAGGACAATTATGTTAAGTTCCTATGTGACATTGTGCAACCATTGCAGGAGGACTGGGTCTGGCTTGCAATTTGTTGAAGAAGTTGACAATCTGAATAGAGTTCAGAGAACAAGATTTTGAATGCTTAAGGGACTGTTAAACTCGCAGAGCCTCCCTGTCTAAGCAGATTATCAAGGAGAGGTCTGTGGGATGACTCAATGACAGATTATTATTTTGTACTTAGTGAAAACAGCAAGTGCAGGCAAATAGAGAATGGGATCTGATGGTTGGATGCTAGAGTTGCAGAAACTAAGTCTAGAAAGAATGTACAGAGAATTTACAGTGAAAGCAATTAACCATTGGGATGACTTCTGGCTTAAAGACACTGGTTTTCAACCACTAGCAATTTTTATATCAAAGCTGAAAATTTTAAATGACCTAGTTCAAATAAAGTGTCATTTAAATGTGTCTCAAGGGTTACGCTGTGCTGTTCATGAGTGTCAGACTGGATGACCACAGTCTGGCTTCATAATATATAAACTAAGGCAAAATCTTAGGTTAAATCCACATGACTCAATGACATAAATTACAGAGATATCCAAGAAAGCACAAATATCAGCACTGAGCAATAGTTTGGGCAGAGCCCTGTGATCAAATTAGCAGTGTAACTTCTGATACCCAAGCGCATTCATTCTGCACAACACCATGTTGTTACCAGCCCTGATTTCCAGCCAGGATTCACTGGAAGGGCAGGTTTTCCAGATCTAGTAATATACAGCAACCAGGCAAGTCAAAACTAAAAAGAGGAGCGAGAAATGAGGTTCTGCAGCAATAAAACAAATGTTGCATGCATGCACTGGAGGATGGAGCACATGTAGCACAAAGGAGCTTAATTGGAGTCACTAGTACTTACACTGAAGTGCTGTTCAGAGTGTGAAGGAAACACAGCAGGACCTTGCTCTAACCCATGCCCTAACTTCTGCTTAAAAATAAGTGCAATGATCTTGGGTACTGTAGCCATAAAAGAAGAAAAAGCTTTACACATAAAACAGGCATGGACAGCAACAATAATATAAAAAAAGATTGTTCCACCACTGGAGCATTTTGAAATTTGCTTCTGACATTTTCAAGATGTCGTACCTCCACCACCATAAATCTACCATCTGACAGGCTTCACAATACTCCCATTTTCCCCACACCCTTTCGGCCCATCATAACAAGACCATGTGCTTTTTCCCCCTCTCTTGTCTGTCTCTGGTTTGCCAGTCACTTGAGTCCAGAAGCGGTGAGGGCTGAGGAGTGCTGGGTGAACTCAACAGCTCCAGGCTGCTGCTGCTTGGCTTCTGCTTGGCTTCTGTTTGGCTCAGAGAGAGAGTGAACTGAGAGCCAGGTAGGAGAGCTAATAGGTGATACTTATCTTAATAGACTTAATTGGCTTGCACATCTGCCCCCACCCTAGAGGCACAGCTTACACTCTGCTACTCAGCAAAATAACCTGGCCTCCTGGGGAGTGGCTGCAGGACATGCTGGTGGGCTAGCTTTGGGAGCCAAAGCACCTCCAGGAATTGTTAGGAGAGCGAGAGGTGGCTTAGGGAACAACTATGCCAGGGACCATGCCAGCAATTTAGTAGGATACATGGCCACGTGCCAGGGTCCGGGTCTGGGCGCTGGCGCTGTTTATTTTAGTAGCACAGACACACTGCCAGGGCTGCCTTCCTCATCTCTCTTCACGATTTGCTTTACAAGTGCAATATCCTCTGTCAAATGGGACTGATCCTCGCCAATGTGCTCAAAAGTCATTGGCAAGGAACTCCAGGCAGTTAGTGTGATCAAAGAGCCTTAATGCCTTAGAAAAATAAGCTAAAAATAAACAAAGTCTATGTATCATTTTCAATTAGTCCATATACCACTTTCCAGCTGGAAAGTACTTGTTCCAGGAAAATTAGCTGAAATGCAGGCTCTGTAATGCTGCAAAGCTACCTCTCCTCGGACACGTCCTATCTCTCCAACTAACCGGAAAATCAGAAGTCAATTTACTCTTTTCCTAGTTGTGTGGCAGCCAACATCATGATGAAAGGAAAATCATGCGGGGAGAAAGAACAAGACCAACAATAACAAACTGATATATTCCTCAAGGTTTAGGGTGCAAAAGGCTTCACAGTTAGCAGAATGCGATCAGTCACATCTATCTTGTAACAATAAACAATGAAACGCAGTTGTATAAAATGAGTTTGTTTTAAAATGGACATTCAAAGGCATATAATCTCCCTTTGGTTTATGTGTTCGCCATCTGTTTTTTATTCCTGACGTTGTGCCTGTGATGAACTATTTGAAATATTTGATCCCGATATTCTGAAGAATCTGAGATCGGTGGTAAGCAAAGCCCAGAGAGTTCATGAATCTGTACCTTGAAGATTGGTTTCCCTAGAATATCCCAGCTATCCGGATCAGCCTGGTACTCGGTGGGTAAATTTCCATTTGGCAAGATAAATTCACTGGTACCAGCAGCCTTCATGGCACCTTCAGGTGAAGCAAAGGAATTAGTAAGCGGTGAGGAAAAACTTGTAACTTATTCAAGTTAAGGCTGAAGCAATTTGCCGGGGAAATGTCTGCTTTCCTTGCCCAAGGTACTCTAGTTGGGTGGACAAGAGCTCCTCAATTCAGTACAGGAAAAACACGGAGAATGTCTTAAGGCAAAAATTGCTTTCTTACCAAAAAATTGTATTATCAGTGTTTCCTTCTGCAAGGATATTCTGAGGCAGAAAGTTTAATTATGTAGGGCCTGATCAAAGCCTTATTAACTTCTAATCAGGAAGATAAGGAACCCAAAAGCATTAGAATTAAAGATGGGTTTCTATTAAATTTTTTTTTTTCCTTTTCAAAAATAGCCTTTTATGTCACCATTGCTGCTGGGTTTGTATGCACCTAATTATTGTGGTTTTGCTTTTATTTCAGGCTGTGGAACATTTACTTTTCTATCCTCTGCTGTTGCTGCTGTAAGTGGACTTCTGATGGGTTATGAGTTGGGCCTTATCTCTGGAGCTCTTCTTCAGATGAGCAGCGTATTAGCACTCTCCTGCAAAGAGCAGGAAATCGTCGTAAGCTCTCTGCTTTTTGGGGCCTTATTTGCATCCCTTACTGGCGGATTCCTGATAGACCGATTTGGAAGGAGACTTGCTATTATTATTGCCTCTTCTTTACTTGTGTTGGGGAGCCTGATTTTACTGCCCTATGAATCATATGGGATACTTATTGTGGGACGGATTGCCATAGGTATTTCCATATCATTATCATCAATCGCAACGTGTGTGTACATTGCTGAGATTGCCCCACAGCACCGAAGAGGCCTTCTCGTGTCATTAAATGAACTCATGATTGTGATAGGCATTCTCTTTGCCTATATTTCAAATTACGCATTTGCCAGCGTATCTCACGGCTGGAAGTACATGTTTGGCTTTGTAATTCCACTAGGTGCTTTGCAAGCGGTTGCCATGTATTTCCTTCCTCCAAGTCCTCGGTTTCTTGTCATGAAAAACAATGATGAAGCTGCAAGAAAAGTATTGGAGAGGCTACGGGACACATCAGATGCTACCAAAGAACTTACCATAATCAAGTCTTCCCTGAAAGATGAACATCAGTATAGTTTCTTGGACCTGTTTCGTTCAAAAAACAACATGAGGGCCCGAATGTTGGTAGGACTCACTCTAGTCTTTTTTGTGCAAACAACTGGGCAACCCAACATCTTATTTTATGCATCGACTGTTTTGAAGTCAGTTGGGTTCCAGAGCAATGAAGCTGCCAGCTTGGCTTCTACTGGAGTTGGAGTGGTTAAAGTGGTCAGCACGGTCCCAGCCACGGTTTTTGTGGATCAAGTAGGAAGCAAAACATTTCTGTGTATTGGATCTTCTGTTATGGCAGTATCATTGGTCACTATGGGCTTAGTGAACCGTAACATCCATGTGAATTTCACCAGCGTCTGTAGAAGCCAATCTCCAGAGGATTTCTTTCTCCAGAGACCTGGGAACCTCACTGGTGTCACCAATGGGAGTCTCATGGACCTCTTTATTAGTGCAGCTTCACCAGAAAGATTGTCATTTGATGCACAGAGAAGCCCAGATGTTGCCAGGACAGGAGAACTGAACAGAACTGCCCTGACAGGAGGCAAAAGCCCAACAGGGTCTCACATGGAAAGTGGAGAGGTTCCCATTGTCCTGAAATGGCTCTCTCTGGCCAGCCTTCTTGTTTATGTTGCTGCATTTTCCATAGGTCTTGGACCAAGTAAGTATTTAATTTTTTGAACTCTTTGTGATGATTCACTTACAAGTGAGTTAAGTACTGGAGTGAGATTCCCAGCTTGGCACCAGGCAGTTCCCAAGTTGGGCAAAACAGCGTTTTTTGCTATTATACATTGGTATTGTCTCAGACTATCTTGTGGGCCTGGGGTGTTCTTTTTAGGAAGAGGTCCTGCCCACTAAGGTCAGTGGTCTAATCTCTCTTCAATAAACAGCTCCTCTTCAGTGGAGGACAGCTGTGAGCTTTGTACAGACAAATTATGGGATTCGTGGCTATCTTTCCTCTTCCTAAGTCTGTTTGTCCTTTCATTGGGATGTTTATGATGTAGGCATTTGCTGCTGCTAACTCACAGACCCAAGATAATGATAAGAGCTAGAGCTCTGTATGATATGGCACCACCAAATCCATGGAATGCCAGCATGACTGAGTCCTGCTGAGGATCTGGCCCCCTGACTATATAATAGTCTTCAGATACAGAAAAGATGTTCAAGGTATCATAGTTTATGGGCAAACCATAGAATCGTCGCCACTAGCTGTGCTGAACAGCACAAGCAGAAGGACACATGGGTACGTCACCGTACCAGTGAGGTTCTGCTGCAGCTGCCATCACACTCCCACGGTTCCCACTCTCCACAGAGGAAAAAGTGCCCGCTGCTCCCAGGGACTAGCAGTTAAATCTCTCCATTTTGTTTTGTTTCAATAGCACTTGTATATTATTGTACTTTGAAGGGGCTGATTTTGTAAGCCACACTGCAAAACCCGCGTGCACAGAGTCCATTGTTTATTAACTGACTTTATGTGCTTTTGTGTGCTGGCTCAAACTTGCCTTGCAAACACGCTGTTCTCCTGCTGCACTATTATGATAAAACGCTCGCCACAAGAATACAACCCAACAATTGCACTGACACCAACTCCCCTGCAGTATTTATTTATTTTAAACATTGCTCCCCGGGAGAGCAGCGTGAGATAAGCGTTCATTGCCAGGGCAGCGAGCTTGACTGTGTTATTGCAGCATTATTCCCTCCCTTGCAGACATTCTTGGGGCTGCGTTCTGCTTTCAATGACATCGGTTCAAAACCAGGGGTGCAGCCCGGAAAAGAAAATGTTACTTGAGCCTTTCCTTGGGTGTTTCAAACACACAATTAATGACCCTTAAGGCAGGGGCACACATTCAGGCTTGGCCTCCTGTTGAAAGCTGCTTTCCTGTGGATCTGGCTGTGAACAGGTTCCTGGTCATTTGAGTTGACCTGATGTGAAGTTAACGATAATGACATCTACTTCCTTGAGGGCTACAGAAACTGAAGAAGTGTCTTTGCCAGGCTAATTTGAGAAGTCTGTGAGGCCTGTATTTGTTTTCTGACCTCTTTCTTGAGTAAGACCACAAAACACACTCAAACAGCACATGGGAAAGAACAGGCGCTGACTCAGATCCGGCAGGTTGAAATCATGAATGACAAAGCCACGGTGAGGCAATTTAAGCTGACAGATGCCTTTGCATAGCCAGTGAAGGCCAGGTCTAGGAGACATACAGGTATTTCAAACTGCAGATAGATACTTCCAAAACACTGCCATGCCTTTAAGCACACTATTCAATTAAAATCAACAATGTATACAAAATGCGAGGGTCAAAGAACCAGGAGATTGTTGGAATCTGCAAAGGAGCAATTGTGGTTAAATAGTCTGGGCTGGGAAGCAAGGTTGTGATTTGTGTCTCAAATGCAGCCTTCAACATCTGCTGCATGGAGCCCAGATCCTTGAATGTATTTTAAAAGCCTAAGCTTTCTTACCCTCAGTGTGCCTTTCTTAGTGTAAAGAACAAACCTGAGCCCCTCTGCTTATATAAAGTAAACAGTTTTAGCATGTTTATGTTATTCATCTCTAAACCTGGTCTGTGGTCTGGACCAGACAGTTAGTCATTATCTACTCTGCAACGGGTGGGAGGCATCAAGGCCACACTCACTGGCTATGGTGGCCAAGCAATGCCCAGGCACCTGGGGACAGGGGCACTCTGACCCCCACACCGCTATATTTTCAGTGAAGAAAATCTCCCACTCCGCACGATGTCTGCCCGTCCTGCTGGCTAAGGTGAAGGCAGTGCTGGGGATGTGTCTGTTTGCAACCTATAGATCAAATCAACCTCTTTTGGATAAAGAGCAGAGAGGATCTTCCTCTTTTCCCTCCACCTCGCAAGGCCATTTCTGGAACAAATAAACCCACTTGGCTTCAAGCTCATGCTGCATTATGTTCTGTGGGAATAAAGGAGAGTCTACATAGTGCCATTAGGAAGATGGCACGCTTTTCGTCGGGCAGATCAAACAACCTGAGCTCTATCATCTTTTTTTTTTTTTCCTTTATCACTTTGTCCTTCTTTTTCCCTTCCTTTTTTGGTATTCTGGTCAAAGAGCTAGTTACAGTCCAGATTTGCATAGCAGGCATTTATAAATATTGTATTTTTCCATAATTTCTCTTTTGTCTTCGAATTACATGAAGTAGATGGATATTTTAATGAACTAAATATATGCTAAATATAATTATTGCCATTTATCAAAGCACCCAGGCAGCAGAGTGATGAGCACTCAAAAATAGACAGCAAGAGATAAAAGCCATTTTTGCATCATAAAATTTCACAGACTAGCAAGTGTCTGCTTAGTCACTTTTTTGATTCTGGGGTGCTCTGCATTTATATCACCAACCCTGAGGCAAGATAAAAGGAGTATTTCTGCTGCTCTGTTTCAGATTAATTATGTTTGATGAACTGCGATTCAACTGCTTGTTCACACTCAATTTCACGCAATTATGAGGACGCTTTGTAGGTGCGACAAATCAGTATTGCATCATGTCACAGAACAGGACATTCAGTCTCTCCAGGAGTGCTTGCAGAGGCGTTTCAAGGCGGTTATTAGCTAAGGGGACTTGACACTCATCTTTGTTTTGAGTTACCTTTGTCTGTATATCAGAAAGGTCAAATGAGGATCAACTGTCCTCACCAGGGAATGATGCCTGCGGAGCCCAAGAGAAACTCCCCTCTGGCTGCCATGTGGAGGGTGAGAAGCATAAGAGGGTCCCTTTGTTTTCAGCATGTGTTTGCAAGGAGAGATATTCAAACCTGCTGTATGTGGAGGGGGGACAGGAGGAAGCAGAGACCCGCAGAAATGTTGTTATACCTTGCACAGGGAGCGGTGAGCGCAGGCTAATGTGATGAGTGCAGCGTGGAGGTAGATCACCAATTCGTCACCCAAGCTAAAATCTCAGTGTGATCCTGGAAATTAATTTAGCACATAGGACACATGGAGAAATTCTAGTTAGGGCCATGGCCACCCATGACCACTTACTAAACGACACAGAGTTCACTGAAATAGTCGCAGAGCCTCTCAGTTGTCAGATACTCTGTTCCAGTCAATTGAGGGACAAAAAACTTCATTATAAAGAGGTGAATCCTCCACTCATCACTGTTGTGTGGCACCACATGTTGAGATGCAGGAACAATGAAAGCGTACTCCTGGTGTATCAGACTTATTTTCCAAAATAAGGCTGTAAATGTGGGATTCTTGGGGCTGGATGGAGCACGTGCAAGAGTCTCTGTGTGCAGATGCAGAGTCACATACAACTGCCTGGCTGAAGTTCTCAGGCAAATTCAAAGCTGTTGGGGCAGGCACAAGAGAGGAAGGGACAAATCCCCACCTGTGTCCACAAAGGTTAACAAACCAGCAGTTTATCTTCACTGCAGCCACTTTCTTCATCAGCAAACCTCGTCTCACAGACAAGGGTCAGAAGGAAACTGTCTTCCCTTCTGAATTATGCAAGTTTTTGTCTCTGTTTTCCATTCAACTTTAATTTGGATATTTGAGCCCCAGGTTTGAGCACCCATATGATCCTAGAACAGAGAAGAGTGGCCACCAAGCCACCCTTGGGTTACTAGTGTCACATTGATTAAAGTCTTTCTACATGAGGAACCTGGGATTGTGGCTTTGTGTTCCCCACCCTGGATTCCCCCAAGAAGGGGCAGTGACTATGCTCTCTAGCAAGCACTGCTGCGATGCACCACCATCTTTCTGCTGCGGGAGCTCTCTGTGTGGGTCATCGGACCTATAAGGAACAAAACCCATGTACAGATGCCAGTGAAGGAAAGCCCCTAGTTAGCGCAAACCTGAGGAGAAAACTTTTACTGATAAAAATCTAGTTTGGGATAAGAGACGTCCATTTCTAGTTTAAACCTGGGCAGATTTGCCATATTAAGTATATCGAAGGTAAATTTATATCAGCTTGAATGGATACTTTAAAACTGAGCTAATTTATACCTAAAATGGAACAGATGTTTCAATGTGTTTGGAAATTAAACTGATGTGAGAGCCAGATTCCTCGGATGTTCTACAAAGGGAAATATTCTCCCCACCTAAGGGGGGCTTTCAGACCCCTGCTCTCTGACCTCTCCTTTGGTGCAGCCCTCCTCTCCTCACCGTCTGTTGAGGGAGTTTGGGGTGATCAGGAAGCTAAATTAGACTATGTGATAGCATTCCACATAAAACATTCTCTAACTTTTGGTCAGCCCTGAAATGGTCAGGCAGTTGGATGATCGTTGTAGGTCCCTTCCAACTATTCTATTCTATTCTATTCTATTCTATTCTATTCTATTCTATTCTATTCTATTCTATTCTATTCCTATGTAAAAACACACTTGTTTTGTCTACATCGTATTGTGAGTTATTGATGTCACTTAAAGGCAGTTTTAAACCTATGTTGGGGACAGTGGGGAAGATGGAAGTAGAATCAGGCAAGAAGGATCAAGCAGGATGGTAGGAAGCTCAAGACTTCACAAGAAAAGTGAAATCCATAGAGGTGAGGAAGGAAATAAGTCCCTCTTTCAATTTATCACTGTCCTTCTTACGCCAATTTATATGGTCTGTGGTGGTCTTTATGTATTTTATTGGGTTAAGCAAATGAAAAACCAGAGCTGGACCATTCCCTAAAGCCCAGAGAATTACACCAGAGATAAACTCAGTCCCCTTGACTTTGCTCCTGAGATTCTTAGATTAACTGTCTACATGAACTGAAGCATGATTCATCAGCACGGTTAACTGCAGAATCTTTTGTCTTTCACCTCAGTCACTAAATGCATCTGGAACAAAACATAGAACAGCTGCTTTCACGTAGGAGACTGAACAGCCCAGGGAATCAATCACAGAGGTCATCTCTCTTGCCACCCTTACGACCCAGATTGCATCGGACTGCTTTTTCTCTACCACAAAATGCTCTTGGACTTAACCTCGGCCTCCAAAATCTCTACCAGAAACTGAAAAATCCTGTGGGAAAGAGAACTGTCAGTGTGAAAATTCTGATGCTCCATGGATTTAATTGGTTGTTCCTTGTGTTTTGAAATATTGTAAGCTGTATGGCCTTGCTCTAGCTTGGAAAACACTGGTAAAAGATAAGGGAGTCTAGAACTCACATCAATATCTTTGAGGTTAGAGCTTTAGACATTAGGCTTTTGTATTAATTTATAGTGCACACGAATTTCGTGTTAACAGGCATTCATGCTCAGCATTGCCTTGCACGACATTTGTTTGCAATGTTTTATTTTTGAGCTTCTACATTTTGCAGAGCAGCTGTGACCTGACCTTAATTTTCACAGAAACGAGCAGCATCAATTATACGTTGTTTTGTGGTTTGCTCTGGAAAAGGAGATAGCGGTGGGGATTAAATCAAGTGCTCAAAAATAAGCAAGTGCTTAAATGCTTTTTTGGATCTGAACCAAGATAATAAACCTTGGAAATGTGTGTGTTTCACTGGGGATCAGTACAGAAAGTCCTATTTTAGTTAATTAAAACAAAATTATCTTGAATTCTCAGTTTCATGATAAGATTCTTAGCACTGTTCGTTTGTACTAAATCATCTTTTAATGCATGCATCCATGTGGTTCGATTATGACTCTCCTAGCATTTATCCAGCTCATTATTCCAGTGCTATTCACGTTGCCTCACTTGGCCTTTATTTCACACTGTGTCCGTACTACGAAGCTGCAGCAGAAACACAAGGCAAGCCAAAACAGAAAACTAAAGCAAGGATTGTGAATTGCCCGCTCCTCCCTATTCCCTTGCCCCAGACAAGGTTTATCTGAAGCCCCTTGTTACCACATCAGCTAACCCAGGAATTGGTTTGCCTTTTCACAGCTGACTGGTAGGTGAGGTGCAAGCCAATTTATGATATGTTTGAATCGTTGGATGCTGAATTACAGGATTTCAAATTGCAAGTGTTCTCTAAAATACCGGCAAAATATCTTAATCTTATCTAACTTGATAGAAACTACCAGTTTGGGATGCTTTCTTAGGTGTGAAAAAGGGCATACTAGGAAAAAAATGCAGTAGTGGGATGTGCCAGTGTCAGTGGGAGCTTCTCCTTAATTATTTTAGGATTCTGTTTTGCAAAGAGCAGAATAGCCCTGTTCAACCCCGAGGCCGAACTTAAAATACTTGTACTGACATGCACACCTGAAATCTGAGGCATCATTTTCAATGACATCTGTATTCCTGTTCATAACTTAAAGTACGTGAACGAGGGAAAGTCTTGGCAGATCAGGCCAAGGGCTTTGCCCTGCTTCTGAAAGACAGAGCCCTTGGTACTGTGAAAAGATGGAGGGACAAGACTGTGCCCCAGCCAATATTCCTGTGTCACTGCAGTGACGGTGGATCAATCTGCTGTTGCCGAGCACAAAATTCAGCGCTCAAGAAGTACCTAGAAAAGGTAGAGAACTATCTGTGTTTTGGCAAAGTATGCTTCACTTGAACAGGGATTTGAGTAAAAATTCTGTTCTTGGTGCTCTGGATTATATAAAGTATCTCTCTACTAACAGCTAAATAAACCTATTGCCACAAAGGCACTGCTTAAGAGGAATGGCTCCTGTGCTTAAAATCAGTCATAGTTTTAAACTTCAACTCAGGTTAGTAAGTAGATGTAAAATGAAGCATTTTACTTCCAGACCCACTTTATAAAAAAACCTAGAGAATGAATGTTGCTGTGATTCCAACTAGTAACCGGGCCTAACAATCCTCTTTTGTTCCACAGGGACTTTATCTTCTGTAAAGTGGTGCACTGTCAAATGAGCTTAGCATACCATCTCCTATGACCTTTCATACAATAATCAAGCCTGCCTATCATTAAAAATTTGCCCTTTCTACTTTTTAGGTCAAGCATTGCATTTAAGCATTCAGCAAATAACAGTGGCCTTTGATAGTCATATCAAAGACAATGAAAGATTTTACATTTGTCTCCTTGACCATGTTCCGGGAGAGATGATCATTGTGACACTGAAATCTGTGAAAAAGTTTAGAGGGCATATGTCAAGCTTCATAAAATCCAGTTTCCTTTGGGAGAGAGGGCTGGGAGGAATTTTTAGAGGCAAGCTGATCTTGGGCCAGCTTTGTGCAAAAACTAGAACTGTCAGCAGCACTTTGAGTGCAAAGACAGTATTTTATTTCACTCATAAAGATCATCAATCTAAACCTTAAAACACGTATTATAAAGTATGAAAAAATAATTATGTCGGAAAGGTAAAAATGTGCAATCACATAACTTACTGGCGCTGCTGAGGAAGGTGTAGGCGGGCAGCATGGCCCGGTGATAAATCAGTGCATGAAGTCAGGAGACTTTGTCTCTCGTGGCATCTGAGCTTCTGTGTCACTGTGGGAGTAAAGCCAGGAAGATTTTCTGAAAGGGAAAGGGGGCACAGGCGGGCACCCCGCTCCTGTTACCTTTGAAAATCAACCCTAAGTGCAGAAAACTCTCATGAAAGAAGCAGAACTGAAAGACACTTTGTGGTGGCAGACCCACCGCCTTCACACCTTTTTCCTGGCTGCCTCCCCCCAGCAACAACCACAGCAAAGCATGAGCAGCAGTGACCAGTGAGGCACTTAAAAAAATAGCTCACTCGGACCTCTCAATAAGTCACTTTTGTAGAAGGTTGCTTATCCTTTCCTCTGAGACTTTTATAAAGCATACACACAGATCTCGCTTTTGCAAGAGCAAAGGCTTAAATTGACCCAAATTGCTGTGTCCCAACACCTCTCCTCTGTTGTGAACCCCCTCCAGGACCAAAATTAGCCATAAGATACCAGAAAAACACATTCATTTACCCACTTAGGTGGGTAATTTCTCCTGTCCGTACTTCTAAGAAGTGAAATATGTGATAATCTGAAGTAATTCATGCACAACTTCCTCATGAGTTGGCATCTCTGGCTTCTGCAGTCATTCCTCCGCAAATGCCTCAGAGGATTATCCTGGATTCAATATTCTGAACAAATAAACACCTCCAGGAATACACATGTCAGGTTTTAATTAAAATGCCTTTTTTTGGATGGCGGTGTGTGATTTATTACAGTAAGCACACTTTCCCTTGAAAGCTTGTTTGAATTTTTTCTTTTTCTCTCTCTTTTTTCCTTTCTGCTTGCCCTGCAAGTGGTTCTGTCTTGATGGGACAGTTTGAGAGTCTACATAACAAAGGATGAGGGAGAGAGACAGTGGCTGTGAATGTCAGCTGCAAACAGAATTGTTGTCTTATGCATCGGTTCAAATTAACTTGTATTAGGGGACCTGAAGAGAGGTATAGACTATTACATACCTGCCTACAGTAATGATGCATCCTACTGATATATCTTCTGCTGAGTACAGTTGTTCAGGAGGACAGGCCACAAATCATATTGACTTAGACAACTCTAGCATTCCTACATCATTATACATCTATCACTTCTTGCCCAGGGAATCACAAAACTTCTTGTTTGTGACTATTCTTTCAAGCTGAAAATGGGCAGAAATTGAACATCACTGAAAATAGATGTAAGAAGATATTGAACAGCTTGTATGAAAAAAGAAAACCCATACCAGGCACCACATTTTTTTCAAGTTCATGGAGATGGAAATTCCAATAGTAAAAACAAAGTTCAAATGCAGGCTCACAGTGGTGAGAAGGTTTGGGGAGGAAGGATGGCTGGGGAAAATCAGAGGTGAAGTACATCTCACTGCCCTCCTCAAATGGCCCAGAAAACAGGGGAAGGTCTCACAGGCATTAGTCTCGCAGTATCTTCACCCAAAACCCTCCTGCTGCTCTAACATAAACTGGAGAAGGCACAAGTGAAGGGTGATTTCTGTGGTGCACTGAAGCTTCCTTAAAAAAGCACACGTGAGTGTTCAGCCTCTCCACAAGATAGTGATGAAATAGTACCAACACTGGACAACAATTTTTATGTACTTTGATACATACTCAGAGATGAAAGGATTAAATACCAGTTGCCCTAACTTACGTTACTTCAAGGGGCCAGTCTAAAGGATTAACCCTTAGAAACAGGACTGTACTGTACCAGAAGAAAAAGAATTTCAGATTTGACACACCACATCAGCTCATTTGGGACCATTGTTGGCACCAGGCATCTTGCAACCAGTAGTCCTAAAGCTGCTTGGAGAGAAGTGCCTCAGAAGCTGCAGAATGAGATACACGTTCTTTGGCCTTCGCCCACAGAGATCAGGATGCAGCCAGAGGAATGAGCCTAACTCAGGCTTCTCCTGGCTCTTCTATCTCTTAACAATGGGGCAATTCCAATCCTTTTGATGTGAGCACACCGGGTTTGACCTGACCCTTGGCAGGCTGGCACTCTGCTGGCAGTTTATTCAAAGCCATATAGCTATTCATTTGCTCCATATTTCCCAGCTACTAATTTTGAGCAGCCACTTCAGTCTCACCTTATGGGGCAGAGCCAGAGAGACAAATGGCTCGTATTAAGCAGAGTCATTGATTTTTAATGCCGGTGATGATTGTCTGCTTTGGCGTCTTGCACAAAACCACGAGCAGAGTTTCAGTCCACTTTTTGTGCGTTATATCTCTTTTAAGTGTTTTGGGAAAGGACAATCTCCCTCTTACCCTCCCTTCCTCCCAGTCTAAGCATCCCTCACTTTTGCCAGCCCCCAAATCTCCACCAGAGCTGTGGCAAAAGCCTTTGCAGGGGTTGTATTGTGTGGGTGCTGGGACAGTGCTGGGACAGTGCTGGTGCATTACAGCAGCAGGTCCCCCCTGCCCCAAATCCCAGCTCTGCCCCAGTGCTGCATGCCCTCAGGGGTACACACCTAACCACCACGCACACTACGAAGGCTTGTGCCATCCCCTGCAGCGTGCCCTTTGAAATCATGGCAAACCAGTGCTGAAGCTGGCCTTTTGTGAGACGTAGTCGGACATCTGGCTGTTTGGGTTAATAACCAGCAGAGCCAGAAACCAGATAAATTAAAAACCTGGGGGGTTTCATAAGCCTGGAAAAAAATCTGGGCTTGGCAAAGCCAGTCATTAGCCATGCTCTTTGACTTCCTCACGTGGCAGCTGCCCAGTGGCTTACTTGCATCCTTCTCCAATATTGATCATTTGTTCCACGTTCTTAGATGGTCCGCCTGCATTACTGGTGGGATAATCCCTCCCTTATCTTCCCTTGCACCTCGTGTTCCTAACAACCCACTCACTCCTTCCTTTCAAAGTCTTACATACTTCTGCCTACTTCCCTCCTAAGCTGTAAGTCCACTTAATCTCTTTCCAGAGTTTATATCTTAGAAACTTGAATTCTTTCAAGTATTGCACTGGTCGCTTTCTAAATCTCACCATAAAGAACTTGACCTCACACAATACAGGTATAGGAAAGGAAAAAATGCTAAGCAGCAAATGAATACCAAGGCAATCTAATATTTCATTTATGAGAACTGCTGAGCAGCCTCCAATTTGCTTCTGCCTCCTGGCAGGAATAAGGTCAAAACAAGGACATTTTTTATTCATGTTCCTCTCTTGAGAACCCTCAAGGTCATGGTATTTTGCAATTATTCTCCAATTTTTTTTCTTCTCTGATGTTAATCTGTTAATTTTTTAAAGTTATTTTTTATTTATGGCATAGCCATAAAGTAAGGAAGTAAGGAAGAAATCATGTGAGGGTTTGAGACACCCCTTTGCTTATGGCCCAGATACAAAGCTCATTAAGTTGGCCATGTTGGCTCAAACAAAAGGGCCACTCCATCAGTCTGTTAACCTGCCTCCAACAATAGCCAGCAGCAGATGGTGAGGGAAAAGACCCACGCAGCAGGCACAGCGTGCCCTTCTGCTTCTCTATAGTTCAGGGAACTTCAAGATAAATGTTGGGAATTCATTTGTACTGTTGTGAACAGTAGTTCTTGATGGATCTTTTCCCACACGTATAGGGAAATAATGTTTTGACACCCAGCATTTAATCATCTAACCCACTGATATTTTCTCTTTACATCTGAAGCATCTTGTGAAAGTGAGTTCCATAGTTGCAATACACCTTGTCCAAAAAAGCACATTGTCCCACCTTGCCTAACTGCTGAAGAGTCCTTGTCTGTTTAATTGCTCTTTGCAGAGCCCATTACCCACCTTTCTCCATAACTCACCTCATTCTGAGCTGACCCAATCTACATGCAAGGTGACAAACACAGAGGCACAACAGGCATGGAAATCCCTTCCCAATAACTGCCAAACCTCTGTGTGCATCCACGACCTCTGCCTTGCAGGAGCTGATAATATCTATCACTGAACTGCCACGGAGGCTCCAGCAGTTCTACCCTGGGCAGTGCTGGCATGCTGAAGTGGGTACCAGTGACTGCTTTTCTCCCTATGGGTTACTCTGCGTGTGTTGATATGGAATTTTATGGATCATCTTTTCAAAGTACTCAGTACTTTGAGATCTCTTTGCAATTCTTTATGATCTTTTTAAAATTTTTATTACCCCCAATAATTTTGTACCATCAGCAAGTTTCTCATGTGCATTCACCTCCCTTTCCTGAGAGATCTGGAAATACAATGACCAGATCGAGTAATCTCCTTCCACCGTGAAAACCAGCCTTGATCTTTGTTTCCTATTATAAACAGGTATTTACCCATATGAACACCTTCTCTTCTATCCCATGACACTTCACCAAAGCTCCTGAAACTGAAAAGCACAGTGGCTCATTCCTTTCAATCCCCGCGTTCCTTAACTCTTTCAAAGAGACATGGCTCAGCAAAAACTAGACAACTCTTCTTCAAGCCACTTTCCTTTCCTTCTTCCAGCTGACATGACTTGGCTTTATCCTAGCTCCAGCCAGCAGCTCGGTGCAGATGTCTACCAGCGTGACCCCTTCCTGCATTCCCACGGAATATTTTCTTCAGTGGTGGCATGTGTCACCTCCTCCATCCCTGGCCTCTCATCCTCTCAGCCAGCAGACTCTCAAAATACTTGGCTGCCTGGTGATGGTATTGTAAGTAACATCTCAGCAACTACACTGTGCTTTCTTTCTTTGGACACAGTGTGCACTTTTAGGGAAGACATATCTCTATTTCTAACAGGTTTCTTCATTGAGTTGTTTATTTGCTGAGCTATTTATTTTTATTTTATTTGGTTGTATGTGTATTTTAAGCTTCTAATTAGGTAATTTAAACATTCCCCATTAACACCAATGAAGCACTTACCTTGATCGTCCTTTTAATTTCTTTATAGAAAGCAAGATTACTTTAATACCGCTCGCACTTTGAAACAAAGGCTCTTGGCTCTTCCAATTCTACACGAATATTGAATTTGAGATTTTATGACCAATAAAACAAAGGACCTTTGTGTCAGTTACATCTTGAACTACCCCTGCTCAGCAAGGAAGCAAGATTTGGTTTTTTTCCCTCTCATTAAGTATCAGGCAAAGCGCTAAAAGAAACCATCATCTCTGGTATCTAAAATGTAGCCCCAGCACTATGCTCCATTATGCCATTTATTCAGCCTTAATGGGAGCAGCTGAAATCTTCCATTATTATTCTGTTTTCTGCCTTTACAGCTCCTGTGACTTTGTTTAGAGGTGAATGTCACCATCCCGGTTGAGGGCTTGTTTGTATACCCGAATCCTCTGCTCTTCCTGCTTGGGCAAGGAAGGTCAGGGCATTGGGTTTCTGTGACATCTAATGAAACAGTGAAGCTTTCTGATCCAATGCATTTGCAGTGGGTGTTCTTTTCTCTAGATGGTACCATGATAAAAGACCATTCAACTGTACAACTTTTCTTAACTGCTGACAACATACAACACACTGTAGTCACAACTCACAAAGGTGGGTTATTACCTGCAGCCACTGCATGAACAAATCCCGCAGTTGTTGAATCTAGCACAGAGACTCATGCTGAGCCCTCAACCTCATCTCTTACCCACATCTGACCTGGAGAGCACCAGCACTTGTCCTGTCTGTTCCACAAACACGAACCAAGAGTGGTCGGTGCAGACACTAAACAGTAATGAGTGTGTGCAATGTGGTTACTATCGCAGCGTCCTTTTGAAATAACGTTAGATTACACAGCAGATGAAGAGGGAGAAGGCGGGGTGGGTATTTGGATCCTCTTTGAGGACAGGCGGATTTTCCCTGTAAAATGCCACTCTTCAGGCTGGTGAAGGCAGAGCACGCAGATGACTTTGCAGTGGCTTTGTGAGCATGCATGTTAAATTTCTGCAGCACTGCATCCACACAGCACAGGAGGTAGCAGCAGTCACTATGAATGGGAGCCCAAACCTAGTAACTGGCTCCCCAAGAGAAAGCCACCTCCCCACTGTACCTACAGCAGCTGCTGCCTTTTGGCAAAGGTACAAACAGCAAAAATGATCCCAGAGAGGTGCTAAAAGCAAAGAACCGATCGTTATCACCGCCTCAGCTTGGGGAAAGGGATAAACAGACTGTAGTAAGTGTCAGATTTCTACAACGGCTCTTTCTCCATGGGGAATAAGCCTATCGATTCCTTGCCAGCTAAGCCGGGGTCAGGGCCGTGCCAGAGGAAGTGGCTACCATTAGCAGATGCGAAGAACAGATCTGGTGTGTCCGTGGAATCTGTCTGACCTAAATAACTCGTTGAAACAAGAGCAGCTGCCCACTACTGTGGCTGATGCAGAACTTCAAGAATTTTGGTTTCTTAACAGGAAAACAGTATGTTTCAAATCTCCACTGAAATTGTAGTTAGCCTGAAAGGGGCAGTTTGCCCTTGGAAAAATGTGTGGCATTGGAGCTGCCACAGTGCCACACATTTCAGCTGTGGCACGAGCCGTCCCCCAGCGCCCGTAACACTGCTGGAGCTCATCTAGCTCCGGGTGCGCCCAGCCTGTCAGGGCGGCTGTGTCAGTGCACAGGGATCAATGGTACTTGCTCGGCGCCCGTAACACTGCTGGAGCTCATCTAGCTCCGGGTGTGCCCAGCCTGTCAGGGCGGCTGTGTCAGTGCACAGGACTCAATGGTCCTTGCTCGGTGCCTCCCTCAGCAGCCACTGCAAGTCGCTCAAATGCACGAAGTCTCTAAAGGAAGCAAATATGAGCCAAAGTAGCCACAGAAAAAGTTCATTCCTGGAGGCTGGATTATGCCCAGCAGAAAGTGGGTTTGAATTCTTTCAAACTTCATTTGTTTCTTTTCAAACTTGATTTTAATCCTGTCTAAGGTGACTATGCATACCCACTTTGCCAGTCTCGGTGTATAACCCTTTTTCCAGCGGAGCTCGGCAGCCAGCTGCCAGGCCATCTTAGGGAGACAAACTCCGAGGGGCTCGCACACACCACTCACTCCTTTGTGACTTGCTGACTTGCTGCTTTGCATTTCGGCTAGCACTCCCTGCGGTGACATGTATTGGCTGTGACTAAAGATACTGGTTTCAACAGCCCTGGTACTGAGGAGGGGCAAGATGCAATCATGAGGTTCTCCTGCGTTGCCAGGACCTGGTTTTGCTCAGGCACAGGGCTGCTGGCTGGCAGGGAAAAACACCCGCTTGAGAAGCCATTTCTTTTCTTCTTTGCTCCACCCTCGTGTGTAGACACTCCACGGAACATGTCCAGGGCATTTCTTTAGAGCTACATTTGTCTTGTCAGCAGGAGTGTATTAAACTTTGCTGTGATCCAAGTCAGAAAAAAAGAAAAAAAGCCTCTCTACGGCCATGGTTAGAGGCAGCAGCTGTGTTATGACTGTGTGCCACTTGACTGTGTGTAAGAGCGTTAGGCCGTTACACAGTGTGGTCCTGATTCTCTGGAATTAAACCACTGCTCTGCCAGGTCACTCCCACTGTGGGAGTGAAGCTCTTTATATCTTTCTTTAAAAAAAAAAAAAAAATCTCATCCTGCTCTAGAAAACATGATTGAATTCAAATCTGCAGTACAAAGAAATCTAGAGTTTGCTCAAATCTGTTGACCCAAGGCTCAGGGTCGGGTTTTTTTCCCCTTTCAGTCGGTCCTTCTGCAGCCCTTTTTTCTTTTCTCCCTTTACCAGTCCTGTCACACAGGAACTCTACAAGCACCCGAAGCACTATTGCAGCGTGACACACACTTGCATGCACAGGAGCCTATTTTTAAAATGTAACTTCAAGACCGCCCAGTGCAAGAGTCCTGAGGAAACTCCCATCTGTCATTTTGCAGAAACAGCATCACAGAGGAGTGATTTATAACAGCCGTGTCCAGGGGTCTGAAGACACAGTTCAAGCACCTCTCTGTTCTTGTGCTGGCCATCTGCTAACCCACAACCTCTCCTCTAGCTAATGCATCTTGCTTATGTACAAAAGGAGGGTGGAGGGATTTTTTGTTTTCTAGTAACCAGGGATGGTACAGAAATGTGGTGGATTTTGGTTGTTTTTTTTTTACTCTTGCTATCAAGGTAGTTACACAGACAGCTTTTCATGTCTGAATTTGTTTTTGTGGGCTGGCAACACCAGCATTTAGATCACCTGTGGTGTGGTGTGGTGTGATATGAAGGAGCCAAAAATAAGGCTCTCTCTCTTCATTTATACCTCAGCAACCTCATTTATATGGAGCAGAAAGCTGGAATAGCAAAGCTGCTTCAGCGTGGCAGGTTGATTTATAAGGTGGTATAAACACTCAGTGCTGCTCTGACGCTGAAGATTACTTTGGTTTGCTGCCCCACTTCCATTAGCTTTATGTCATTCAAGAGTTATTTAGTCAGAGCTCTGTTTCATGCACAGATGTGCGGTCCCTGCTGTGTGCGCTGGCACTGCCCATTGGTGCCACTCGTCACTCACTCCAGCGCTGAGCAGGGATGATGCTCCGGGGTGATGCTGAGTACTGCCCACGCTGTTTGCAAGAGCATGTGTGATCCTCTGGGGCTTGGGCCCTCATGTCCCTGAAAATCACTTTATTCTTTCAGGTGGCTTCACCTGAATTCATCGATTCCCTAAATTCACAGCAAGGAAAAGCCATCCTTTCAAAGACAACATCTTTTTTTCTTCCTTCTATTTCAGTGTCCTGGCTGGTCCTGAGTGAAATTTTTCCTGGTGGGATCAGAGGACGGGCCATGGCGTTGACATCTAGCATGAACTGGGGTATAAATCTCCTCATCTCCTTGACATTTTTGACCGTAACTGGTAAGATTTCTCTGTGTCCTTCCAAGCTGATATTCTCTTAGTGGACAAAATGAGCCTTTCCTACACAAACAACATTGCTAAAGCTGCAGCCATGATGCCTCAAGAGCCAAATTCACATCTCCCGTTTAGATGCTATTTGTTAGCGTAACTCCGTTGTTCCCACAACACCTCTCTAAGTTTGTGCTAGTAATTACAGCCGGCTCTCAGAGCACATCAACTCTGTATGTGGACAGTGAACCCCAGCTGTTAAGAACACTGTTGCCTTAGTAGGTTGAAAATATGTAACGCTTAGCATTTAGTCCTGCATCTTCTGAAGTCAATGGAAGTTCTGCTCTAGATCAGACTGCAGTTTTCAGATCATTTTTAAAGACAATCCCACTTTCACAGGAATGTCCTGGCTTCAAGAAAATTTCCTTTAGAAAAAGGTCTCTTTGTAAGGTAAAAAGGTTTCATGTTTTAATGTGAGAAAAAAGACTACCATATTCTGATGACAGACAAGGGAAAAGGTTAAATGCTGATGTTGAAATTCATTGACTGGCAAATATTTTTTTCTAATTTTATTTCATGAGAAGTTTTGCAAATTTTAGTTTTCAGTCTTGTTACGAGGAAATATGTGCTGAAGATTGAAATATAGAAGGGAATTGAAATTCCAGGTTTTCTTTAGCTCTATATTATTCTCCAGCAGAGGCAGGCAATCAGCCCACAGAAAGTTGAGGTGGTTTTCATACTGTTAAATGCGTTTTGAGACAGATTTGAAAATGAGTGTGATCTGTGACTGAAAGGGTTTCACATCGGTATTTTCTTTTCTTAAAAAAAAAAAAAAGACAGAGAAAAAAATCCAGAGTGCTTTTGATTAAAACTAGGAAAAATATGCCAGGTCATATTCATTGTGTGTACACTAGCACTTCAGCACTTCAGTTAATTAAGGGTCCTCATCACAGAATCACAGAATCAATCACAGAATCATCTGGTTGGAAGAGACCTTTAAGATCATCGAGTCCAACTGTTCACCCTGCACTGCCAGGGTCCCTAAACCATGTCCCTCAGCACCACACCCACACGGCTTTTAAACACCTCTAGGGATGGGGGCTCCACTACCTCCCTGGGCAGCCTCTTCCGAGGCT
>NW_010430922.1:49789-52745 GCF_000710305.1 Buceros rhinoceros silvestris
AGGCCATTTCCTCTCATCCTCTCACTTGCTACATGGGAATAGAGATCGAATCCCACCTCGCTACGACCTCCTTTCAGGTAGTTGTAGTGAGTGATGTGGTCACCACTCCTGACTGTCCTATTCTCCAGACTAAACAACCCCAGTTCCCTCAGCTGCTCCGCATAAGACTTGCAAATCAGAAGCAAACCATCCAGTTGCCCCCAGTCACTGCACTTTGGTTTGCATCACAGAACTGCACTCCTGAACTACACAGGCTTTTCGGCAGAACCAAACCAGAAAATGCACGGTGAATGCACAGCTGCCAGTGCTTGCAGTCCTTGGACCAGACTAGAGCTATTCCTTAGGAAATGGCCCCAGAAGCAGCGAGTGCAGACCTCAGGTCCTCAGCATCGACTGTTTCACCTGGAGGTCCCCTCCCGTGGTGCAGCATTCCCTGCTAATGCACACCTAGCTGTTCTGGTCTCAGTTGCAATGACTGCAAAGCCGCAGTAACTCTATTGGCTTAGCCAGGTCTAATCTGGATATATGGAAGTGTCACTACAAGCCAACAGGTGTTCCTAGTCTACGGCAGAAAGGCAGAACTGGAAATTCTGTCATCAGATGGATACACGTGGAGGTCACGGTGGCCAGCAGCACCTGTGCTTCAGAATCTAATGCAGAAGATACCGGCTGGATTAGCAGCTTCAGCTGCAAGTTTTAGCTCACCACACAATTGACAAATGTCTCAACTGTCTGGCTTAGTTTCAGCAGGGAAAATGTCTAAGGAGTCTCCAGCTGTTGGGGTTGTATACGCTTCATTTTCCGCGGGCTGCAGAGCGCATCCTCAGCCTGAGGACCTACCCGCCGCTGGCCCCATTAGCAGTTCACTCGTGGACCCCTTTCTGGTGCAGGACCCATGACTTACAGTGGAAGTGCTGGGAACTGACAGGCAGGAAGAATCAGCTGGGGAGAACTGCAACAGTGTGAAAAATGCTTGGTTTGCTCCATGAAAGGATGTGAAACAAAACCAGACACGGGTGGGAATTTGAGGCGCTTGTGACCCCCAGTGCCTCTGTACAAAACAGTAACAATGATTACTCACAGTTTTCATCCAGAGCAACACAAACAAAATAAATCAATATGTTCTTGCTAAATGAGTCAATACAGGCTCATAAATTTTCTTTCATAAGGAGTATTAGAAAAAGCAAAACCACTCTTCTTCCTAAGCGAGCCAAGAATAACAGCCCAGCTTCTTTCTAACTTCTCCTGTGCATTAGGAGCTGTATCCTATAAAAATATGGCAAGAGGAGAAAAAATTATAATATTTGAAAACTAGAAAATACATGTTTTCTTCCTTTGCAGAGCTCATCGGCTTGTCCTGGGTGTGTTTCATTTACACAATAATGAGCCTAGCATCCCTGGCTTTTGTTATTGTGTTTATACCAGAGACGAAAGGATGCTCTTTAGAGCAAATATCCATGGAACTAGCTAAACAGTAAGTACCAGTGTGTGACACATGCCCCAAGTGCCAGAGGGACAAAACCTTTCCATGACGCATGTTAAAAAAAAAGAAACTGCCTTTTTTTTTTTCTGGGAAAAACAGATTCTTAAGGCTTACGCTTGCACATGTTGATCTCAGTGGCCAAGCAAACACTCTGTTGGTGCTGAAGGACTGGCCCTAAAGGGCTGGTGGTTTCCAGCACCCGTGTGAGGAATGTCTGCAGCCAGGACTAGCTCCCCAGCACTTCTGCGGAGCGGTGTTCCTGGAGAGGGAGAGGAGGGCTACTGTGTTCTTACATTGAAGGCTGTGTGTCTTGGCTTGCATGCAGAAAAAGGGAAGGAGAGAAGGCCTACCTCAGATACTTCAAGGCTCCATGTGAGTTTTGGTAGGTCTTCCAGATGGGCATTTTTTTTTTGAGCGTTTACTGAGGTCTGTGTCTGTGTAGACTGTATGAGCTCATACCCCTAGAAGTTCCTCTTGAATTCTGCATCTCCACCTCACCACATAAAAAGAGCAGATGAGCAACAAGAGAGAGAGAAACTGTTAGTGACGTGAATGCCACGTGCCTGTTCCTTTACCCATTCTGACTATTTTTGTGCCTTTTGACTCTACCTGTCTTTTCTCATCCCTTAGAAGTATTGTGGCCCTTGGAATTACTTATGTTCAACAAAAGCAGCGCATCAATTTGGGGAATAAACTGTCTACTGTTACACATGCTATTTACTTACAATCTCCAAATGCAGGTGTCATGGACCATAAATTAATTGGCAATTTTTACTATCAGCTGTAACTGCCCCGCATCCCTTTCAGTTGTTTCTGGCCATAAAAAATTATAGAAAAAACCTAAGCAGCCTTGTTTTTTAAATGTAGCACTCGCTTCATCTGTTCAATGAGCTGCTCTTCAGCAGCTACGTGCTTTTTTGGACTCATCTCAGAAGTTACCAGCATAACGAATAAAAGAGTAAAGAAGTTATAGGGAAAGCAATTTAGTGGGCAGGGCTGATGGCTTGGGGTGAGAGGCAGACCTCACCACAGCTGGTGACATGCTGCTGCGGGGAAGGCAGCATCCCCCAGTTCATCCGCACACCCAGGCTTGATGGGGAGATGCACACCGTTTCACCCTGTCCCTGCCGACTGGCTGCTGCCTGCCAGCGAGACAAATGACACCCAGAGGAAGAGGTTTGGAGGCGCAGGTAGAAATATTCAAACTGAAAATAGGACACTGACTTCTTGACAGGGGAAGTCATTAACGTGCGAAGAGCCTAGTGCGGTGGGTCATCCCGTATCCGGCTTTTTTAGATGGCCAGAGAATATTGTTTCTGGAGGGTGCAGTCACCTCGGCCAGGTTTGAAGGAAGTTGTTTGTGGGCTCATTAAGAACACACCCCAGCGCAGACAGCCCGGAGCTAACTGCGCTGCCGGAGCTCCCGGGCTCTCCCTCGCAGCGGTCACTGACGCTTCTGGTCCAGCCTGCGCT
>NW_010430923.1:0-6226 GCF_000710305.1 Buceros rhinoceros silvestris
ATAATATATATATTATAATGGTTATAATGGTACCACATCCTTGAGGTTTGGTAGCAATTTGGATGCAAAACATTAAAACATTATCCAGTTTCTCTTACATTTTGAATTACAGCCTGTACAAGACCTCAGCATTGTGCATCCTAACGATTCAGACAGTCATATGTTCGTATCATAATTTCTAAATTATGCATAGCAAGCTAATGCATAAGTATTTAAAACAATGAACACCATCAACAAAAAATTATCACTTTATCCAGAACAACAGAAGTCATTCAAATCTGTTTTCATTCAGAATCCTTTTACAGATATAACTCACTAACCTGCAGAAAAAATATACTATCTTGATTTTAAGCCCTATTTAACTGTGCCACTGCACAGTTATAGCCATATATATATATAAAAAAAGTCCAACTCCTAACCAGTCGAGATACTGTAATACGAAACTGTGGAGGGTTTAAATAACAGTATTTGATGCTGATTACACTTTTGCGTATACTGGTAACTTAAAGAAAATCCAAGAGAAGTTTTGTTTTATCAAGATTACATAAAGCGAGTATTGATTATGTCTAAGAAACAGAACTACAAAAGGAAAAAATTCAAAACGTTAAAGAAGATTTTGAGATAGTACAGATGGTACAAAATGGTAATGAAGGTTTTAAGATGTGATGCCAAAACCCTACACTAAATGTGTGTGTGTATATATAGCTACATATATATCTTCTGGAACTATTGTTAAGGTTGGGGGCTTTTTTTTTTTTTTTTTAATACACAAGGTCTCCTGTGAGGGTGCAGACAACTATCACAGTTCATTACTGATATCACTTAATTTGGAAGCATGGGAAAACATTGCACCTGGGTAACCAGAGAGCTCTCTCTGCACCTACACCTTGTTAAAATTATATAGGATTGAACAAGTGTGCAGGGAGAACAACCACAACAACAAAATCATTTTTTACTATCAACAAAACTCTTAGACAATAAAAAGGCACATGCTTTCCATGTTTAATAGCAGTGAGTTCTTGGGATGGCACCTTCTGGCAGAATTTAACTCCCAAAATGGTGTTCAAGAGTGTTGTTAAGGTACAGTGAGGCTGGAGGGAGAGACTTCTGAGTTTTCCTCAGTCTTTGCCACTTCTAACATAAAGTTAGTAGGCAAAATTTGCTTACTAGAGCCAGGAAGAGGCTGATTAGCTTCTAGAAGCCTGTAGCTTAGATGCTTTGTCTGGATTTGGACTATATAAAGTAATTCTACTTCTACTTTAGGGTAGTTATAAGAGGTGTGATACTTGCCATGGGCTATCCAACTGCCAGAGCCAAAAGAAGTCTTTCAATAAGGTCAGATTCCCTGAAAACAAACAGGTTTTCACCTACCTTTTTAGCAGCATTAATAACTTCTTTCCAGAAGCTTGCTAGCTTCTGTTATTTAGAAGATCTGAGCCACCTGTAGTGGTGGGTGAGCCAGAGAACCTGGTCAGTTTTCAGATGAAAACTGTATGGGAGGCAAGTTGGTGAACACAGAATTGTGGCAAAAAACTGCCTTTGTAGCACAAAATGTGGAGTGGCAGATAAGCAGACTGAAACTTAGAAAGAACAGGGAAACTCCTCAGACTTATATAAGCTTAATGGTGTCTCTCACAGTTCCAAGACTGACTTTTTTTGCCTCACTGAAATCTAGGGTAGCTTGTATTCACATGAGACACAGATTTTTATTAGAATAATTATTTTTTATACAGATATATATGTATGTTTATGGAAACAATTTAGTAAAGGTTAATTGTTATTGAGTTCCACTTCAATTTTGATATCATTACATAGTGGATACAGTTAACATTCTTTTTCTTGAGAGTGTGTTCATCACCTAGGTTACCTTTTTGACCCTACTTTCCAAAGCGGCACTTCACTCACCTTCCCAACATTCCCTGCTGCTGTCATAAGCTAACCTTCAAATGCTAGATACAAAACACACACTTTATCCAAATGAAAAACATAAGCAAAAAGTAAAGTGTGAAAGTAGTAAAACATCACTGTTTATTTTAGTACCTTCTAGGCAGGATCTTAACATAATCAAAAGTATTTGCAAGGATGATACAACCTGTCTCAAGTTCTACATTGCTTGTAAATTTTAATGTATATTTAGCTTTATATTAATTACTTTTTGAATCGTACCTGTATATGCACTATAGACATTATGTTGGTTAAGGTATTATAATAGTTATTTCAAAAACTGTAGCAGTTTCATCAGTAGGTTACAGAGCACCCTGAAAATATGTAAAATAATAATTCTGCAACTACAGTTAAGGCATACAATTTAATAGTCATACAATTTAATAGTCTATAATAAAACAAGCATACAGACAGGAGAAAACAATCTTGGTAAGAAAAAAAGGACTATATACCAGAAAGTCAGTCATCCCTTTTGTTTTGCAGGACACAACTTCCCACAATTCTTGCCAACACTGGAGCAAATTTAGTAAACTGGGAGAACACAACAGATAAAGCACTTGCAGATTTCAGTGTGATACGTTATTTATTTCAGTAACAATATGTATCATGTGGCTTGGGAAAATAAAATAAAAAATATTTCAGCAAGTAATACATACTTGAATTGGGTTCCATTACTAGGTACATTCAGAAAAGATCAGCTGCCTCACAGAAAAGAAATAGATACTCTACAGATGGAAGGAATTACACAAGTATGTCTTCGTTTAAAGAAAACCAAGTCAAGGTTCATTTCTTAGAAAAGTATTTGCAAGCCTATGCCCCTGTGCTTAATAAGAAATATTAGGCTTTAATTTATCTCCTTAGGATATATACTTCACAACTACATACTTCCTTTCAAGAATGGACCAGTCTTTGTAACAAGAACTAGTAAGGTTTGGACTCCTTCAAACTATACTTAAAGTGAAATTTAGGTCTAAAATTTGAAATAACACTAATTACTTCACCTGCTCTGAACTTTGCCTAATCAGAAGCAATGCTTTCTTTCCAAGAAAAGTTCTGTGTTCATTAGCAGAGATTAATACAGCACTACGATATTTTTGAGATAAATCAGAAGAGGTTTCCATCGCAGGCAGCTTTCTAATGTTTCAATTTCTCAAACACTAGTTCTAGCATGACCTTAATTTAAATGCTTTTCACCCGCCCCTAAAGAAAAACCTGTCTTGTGTCATTTTTCTTTATTGTACTTGCAAATAAGAAATTAAAAAAATGTTGACAACACTGCACATTCTAATTATTTTTTCCCTCGACAAAAGCTATGCTAAAATTGAGCTAACAGGAGAGATTTTAAACAGTTTCGAATTAAATGCATTACGGTGCAGATGCAGGTCTATAAACAGAAGAAGTAGTTTAGGTTAAATCCTACTGACACTTAAGTGACCAAGGGTTTTTTAAGACCTTGATATTCCAAATAAAAGTAAATTAATTTTAAATAATTTTCAACTATTTTCTTTCCTAACTCCATCCACCATGTCGGCATTATGAGAAGTTAAGGTTGTTCAGACATCCTAACCATGTGTGGAAAATTCCTAGTTATATGACAAGTGTCACTAAAAGGAAAGTAAGAAATTCTCATATGAAGTAAATCTTGCTTACGACACTTTTTATCGTAAATTACTAAGATTAGTAGCAGTATAATATTAAAGAATAGTATTAAAACTATTTTATTAAATAGTTAACTTTCATAAAATACTTAGCAAGAAAATCTGGATAGGTTACACTGAAACATGGAGTCAAAACACCCTACCTACTGTGCATCAGCAAAAGCCATGAAACAGCTGAGACACAGTGGCCTTCCTGTGTCTTTCAAACAGCAGGTGTAGGTTTAACAGCAGAGTTTACAGAGTCTACAGTAGGTTTAACATCAGAAAAAGAGGGCTCAGACAAGTTCAGCTTCCTTTATTATTATTTCCAGGTATAGCATGCGATTTTTGCTATATGACATACGCGCTTTTCTCTTCTGCCCATTAATCTCCAGAGCAGATGACCTAGCCTCAATTCTACTGCAAACGCTTGGAAATAGCCCTAAAGAAGTTTCTGTAAATCAGCCCCTACAGTGCTCTTCTCTTAGACCCGTGAACGTGCTAGATATTCCTCCTGCATCTCCATTCTTCTGCTTATTTATACACATTTACCTTCATTTTCTTTTCCTAGCTTGCTCAACTGTCTTTCTCCTATATGTATATATAGATCCTACCCTTCATTCTTAACCTCTCTGTTGAGCAGAGGTGATAATATGTACAAAACCACACTCTGGTACCACATACTTTTAACAACTGTTTTTAATCACTGAATATTATCTGTCAAATCTGCTGCATAAGAATATTCTTCAGGAAATATCCGAAATGGCTATTTTCCATTGTTTCTCAAGAAAATAGAGCCATTAGTCACTTTTGTTAAGAGTGAAGACTGGCTTCATTCTCAGTGCATATAACAGCAGCTATTCAGAAAAAGGGGAATTCAACATGCAGGTCTCTGCAAGAGAACATTACTTGTCAGCCCCTAAAGGAGTAATTTTTACTGATGAACCTGAAAGAAAAAGTGTTCAAAAGGAGCTCAGTAAAGGAATCTGGGGAATTTTAAGCACAAAAACTTTAAGATTTCTACATTATTCTTTTATTAGATTCATCTAGGATAATGAACTACTATGGCACCAAGTGCTGAATTTCTTAAAGGAATTATTCTTACAAGCAATTTAACTTTAACTCAAACTAATTGACCTGTTTCTTGCAGATCATTAGTAACTGCATTATTCTGAAATAGTATGACATCTTCATACGCATTATAACACGAAGTTCCTGTTTTACATGGAAAGCTCCAATCAGCTGTGGCCACTGGTGCTGTAAGATGCTTCACAATGCATCCCTTCCAGAACACCACAAAGAGAAGCAAGAAGCAGCCCACTCCTAAACATTTCCCTGAACATCGGTTATAGGTCTTTTCTGATTACAAACATCCTGAATGTATAACAAACCCCCAGACAGCTCACCACTGAGGACCACCACAGATCCGAAGATCCCACTGCTTACTCAGATAAGGAAATTTTCTGAAATATCAATTTTTTTTCTGGCAGAATTTTCAGTCAGTTTAGCACTGCACTATAATCTAGCAAATTTTATTACAGTAAAATGCAATGGTTTCTATTAGAAACTGTTAACACCACAGTAACTATTGTTGCCTAAATTAGTCTATTAGTCTCACTTACTGCAAATCTTCAACCAAAAAACTCATTTAATGTTTATCATTAATTCCACAGGTACTATATAGAAGCAGATACTACAAACACATTCCATAATAGAAACAATGCTAATTTAGGTGGAATTGAAGAAGAGAAACTTGTAACTATCTTGTCCTCTTCAAACAAAGAGGTGCACAGTGGAAGCAGAAACACAAGACAGAGTCTAGAGAGGGGGAGATCCAGTCAGCTCCCTGACCTAATCAATGAAAAGTTCCCTGGATGTTAACTATGCCAAATTCATTATTGAAGAAATCTGTTAAAAAATCCTAGAACCTGTAGGGTTTCTCCATACCTCAAGGACATCAGGAGGAATATTTTTCACTGACTTCAGTGCGATATGGTAAATTTTCAAATGCCTAAATGCCCATTCATTGATATTACTAGAGGATTAGCTTATTCATATGAAAATTAAAAGCTAGGGTTATCACAAAGCTTGGTTCTTAAACTCTTCTGTAAACTATCAATACCAAATTTCTAAAACCTTAGAACTGTTACAATGAAACACCAGAATCAACACAAATGGTTATTCAACGGTTAAAGAAATTATGTTGTCCTACTTTCACAACCTTATTGCACCCCTAATGTCATCCTCCTTTCCCATCCACAAGGGCATTCTCTTATCTCAGTCCCTCAGGTCCTATGTCAGGTTATTATTGCCTTTAATCTCAAACTGAGCAGATTCAGACCTTGCCAGGATGACTGACAAAGGATAATCCCAGTTGCTGCAGGAAACCCTGCTGATGCTTCAGTACGTGACACAAAGTCAGTACTGAACTCATAGAGGAGCAGTGTATTAGAAAGGACTGTGCTGCTAGAAGCATTTTTTCTTCTATGGACTTAATACCGAAGACTTGGCTATTTTACTTTGGCTAAATTCTTGGAAGCTGTAATTACAACTGACACGACTCTTTCCACACAAATAAAAAAAGGAAAGATTAGCCTTTTTAGTGTCCAATTAGCAAATTACATTCTGCATTCTTGAGACTTCCC
>NW_010430923.1:6320-18488 GCF_000710305.1 Buceros rhinoceros silvestris
CCCTACACTTCAGAAACAGTCAGAGCCTTCAATGTGCCTTAAATTAGAATTGTATTGCTGAGCACTAAAATCTGCTATATCCTCCCCCAGAATGAGATTAATTTCAGTGTTACCATATGCTAGTTGTTTGTACAGCATACAATGCAACATATTTTGGGATCTTTCCAAATAGAAGGCTATTTGTGATCTTCAGCCTCTTCCTACTCTTTCTTTCGGTCTCTTAGTTTCTGAATTAAGCCCCAATGCAGTGCTCTATACTGAGAATGAAAAAGCCGCAACTGCCTACTCTTTCTTCCTCACCAAATAGTGCTGTATTTTCTGTTCCAAAATTTTCTGTAGTACCTCACTGAAACTTATCTTTGTTAAAAGCATAAACTGAGCTAACAGGATATAAAATCAAATTAAATGTACTTTTTTACAGTTATCTATAAAGCCCAGTCTGTACACTCACCTCTCCTACTCCTGTAAGGACCTCCATAACATTATGCTGAAATACTCTGTCGAAAATCACCTCACCCCATTTTTCATTTTACTGTATCAGGTTTTTAAGCCTAGCTTTCAGGAACATTTCCCCACAGACTTGACCTAAAATCCACATAAACCAATAAAAGCTTTTCCAAAGATTTACCTTACTTTGGGACCAGGCTTCACCATTAGATTAATCACTATAAGGAAAAAAAATTTAAAAAGATTATGAACAAAGAGTCACATTTAATGTATGCAGGAAAACAGACTTTGAAAGTAGCAATTTGCTGAAATAGTGGTTTTCACATATCCAGCATATACCCAGTTCCATTTTTCATACTATCCCAAACTGCAACACAAAAGAGAAGTTCCTATCTTTTAATAGCAGAAATAAAGTGTGTACTATTTAACAGTACTTTTTATTTAACAGAAACTATCTGTGTTCAGTTTACTTCACTAGGAAATTCCAAGTTACACAATGTGTCTTACGAAAAGACAACTGGCATTAACACATTCTCCTCTTTCCATTTCACAGTGATGTCACTATTGAAGTATTTTTCTAAACAACATTTATTAAATGTGGCATACCAAATTAAACAAGATATCATACATGTTTGCTAGTGCAAACCTAGATTCCCTGCCCAAGTAAAGCTTGACACAAAGGAGACTGCTCTAGTAGAAAGTAACTGTGACCTCCAATTTCCAAATAGGGAAACTGGTGATTGCAAAGAAAACATCATGAATAACTCATTACATTAGTTTAATTCTACTTTGATTTGAAAAGTGGAAGGAGAATCAGACTTTCTCAGTCTGTGTGTCCTCTTTGCCCAACTGTTCCTTGAAATGTTGGCATTAATATTTGATTCTGATTTATCCAATGAAGAGTACAGGTTTTATAGCTATCAAGAAGAGTGAAAGAACATAACAAATAAAAACAGAAGGACTTTAGTCGTAAAAGCAGTTATACTTCCAGAGAATGATGGCTCAATGCAGCAGATGCAATGCTAATGGCATTTTAGCAAATCTTGAACTACTATAAAACTAACCTTTAAAATACCGCACCTATCATTTCCTTTCTCTGTCACTGAAGTTGTGCAATAAAAAACAGTTACATATCAAGAATGGGGATCAAATCCTTAGAGCTTTTACTGTGCATCTACCCACAAGCACTCTATGTCAGGTTGTCTTAGTTATGGTGACAAACAAGCAGTAGCAGAATGTCACAGCTGTCAACGTGCTAGTTACAAAAAGAAAACAAAACAACATACCAAATCTTTACAGTGAATTCAGTGCTATCAAGAACTACAGTTAACATTTAAGACTAAATTCCAAATCCCTCCTTCAGACTAGTGGAAATCTTCAGTAATAATGCACTTTATATATACATTGCAATCACAGCTGAAGACTCACTTATTATCTCCAATGCCCTATGTGACACCTTCCTCCTGCCAGTAATAATGCACTTTATATATACATTGCAATCACAGCTGAAGACTCACTTATTATCTCCAATGCCCTATGTGACTCCTTCCCCCTGCTGAAAAGAAAAACAACAGCCTGAAATGGCACTTGAGTACATTAACATTTGAGTTCATTTCTTCTCAGTGTGACTTTAAAGATAGATTGGAGTTCCCATTTTCAACTACTCATGATTTTCCCAGGATCAGCTCTAGTTTGCTACAGTGATAACAGCAAAAAAGAAAACAATTTCCAGGTCTACAGCTACAATCTACTGTGTTGGTACAATAATCTTCTTCATGAAAGAATTCAGTGAACCTTTCTGCTTTGAACTATGAGCTCAGTTGGGATCTGAAGCCTCCCCTCCAAACCTCTGCATTCACACACCTGTTTTGTCTACAGAATTTAAAACTACTGCAGGAAAATCCTGGAGTCTGTGACCACAACACATTCTCCCAAATCCTCTACCATAGCATTTATCTCAGGAAAGATGGTTCGACAACGCTGTTAGGTCCAAAAGCTGATAACAATCCACTAGTATCCCCTTTGGAAAAATTCCTGGGCCTCAGATTATATTTTCCTTCACCCTGTCACTATGAAGTGAAATTAAGAAAAAAAACGGGGGGGGAGGGGGGGGTTGGTGGAAATCAGCCATCTCAGCAGCAGCAGAGATAAAACAGTTACAAGGCTCAGAGTAAAGTAACTCTCTAGAGTTACCCTGATGGAGAAGTCCTAACAAAATTGAACTGATAAAAGAAAACAGATAGAAATACTCTACTCATTGCTATTAGGATCCTCACACACAAACAGTTATCTTTAGTCTCATGGACATGGAAATTACTATAACAAAACCACGGAGCAGACAGATAAAGGGAAATTGTAAGACGGGCCATAACAAATAAGAAAACGTGAGTCAAAATGCCCTGAAGAAAACTTAAAACAGAAGTCAATGCAACAGAAGTACATGAATTTTTTCAATGCAATTTTGTTGGTAATTGTAGCTAAAAATCAATATGAAACTGTGATTTCATAAAATTATAGGTTTTCCACAACAAAGTTTAAATAACAACACTTACTGCTTCCAAATGTCATGAACAGAAAACTACCTTTGTAAGATGTAACCATTTGTCTATGCTATGATCTATTCTTAACTAGAGAAAAAAAGCAACGTTCCTAGTTTGATACTGACACTTAGCAACAACTTCTGAATTCGTAAAATAATGCACAACTACATGTGTATATGTAATGTATACATAAATATTTTTTAAAAAATCATTCTGCAATTTAAATTCTGTAATTATGTATCATTTATGTTATACCCAAAAAGGTAATGAGTTATTTATTGTATCATTCTTTCTCAAAAACCTCCTATACTCCGCTGGTCAAACAAGCTAGGAAATAAAGGATAATTGTAACACACATTTTGCATTAGGAAAGGACAAAACATCCTGTAAATTTTCTCAGGAGAACAGTACCAGATCTAACACCTAAAGCTTCCAATTTACATTCACATATTACACAAAATATTTTCACAAACTGTTTAGTCAACCAAGTTTTAATGGTGTCCTTCTAAGTTATAGTTCGTAAGTGTAACAAAGTCCCTTATTTGATACTAATTTTCCTTATAATCATAAAATAAATCTAGGTTGGAAATGACCTCAGAAGGTCATTTAGTTTAACCCCTGCTTAAACAAAGCATGTAATTCTAATTAGAACAGGTTGCTAAGAGTCATGCCCAGTTAGTCTTTGAGTTTCTCTAGGAATGGAGATTCCAGCCCCTGGTCTGGGCAACCCATTCCAGTGCTTATCCACTTTCGTATGATTTTTTTGCTTTTACTTAATTAGGATTTCCCTTGTTGTATAACCCCTAATCCCATCCCTGTGAATCAGTGAGAACAGTCTGATTTCATCTTCTCTGTAATACCACAAAAGACAGTTGAAAACAGCAACAAGATCTGCCTTTGTCTTCACTTTTTAAGGTTAAACCAACCCATTCTCATTCTCTTTTCATGCAGCACTTTTCAAGAACATTATAAACACTTCCTGAGACAACAGGCAAATAATAAGTCCATGGTTTTTTTATTCTGTTACTCTGGACATTTGATATTAGAAAAGATTTCCAAGTTTGGGGTTAAAAAGTACATGGTGCATAAATGGGGATCATAATCTATAAATCTGTTATCCCTTGACTATAATTCACAGATTACAAAAAAAAAAAAAAACAAACCAAACCCACAAACCCCTAAAGCCACGAGATCTATTTTCTGCCTGTCAGGCCTTAGATTATCCTCAAGCCAGCCATTCTTATACAGCATGGATTGAATACTGAAGCTGAGGCCATGAATACGCCGCCAATTTCTGAGTTGTAACAGCATATCAGTATTGACAAGCCTAATTTCTAGTCACAGAAGATCACTGCCCAATAATTTTTTTAATAAAGTACTTTCACGTGTGATGTTTTTGTGTGACAGCGGACTGCTCCTGCTTAGCTAATAGCAAAATTACTTATGAAATAACAGAAGCACATCGATAATGCCTGTAGCAATAGGACGAGGGGTAATGGTTTTAAACTAAAAGAAGGACAACTCAGACTAGATAGAAGGAAGAAAAATTTTTTGCAGTGAGGGTAGTGAAACGCTGTCACAGGTTGCCCAAAAGGTGGTAGATGCTCCATCCCTGGAAACATTCCAGGTCAGGCTGGATGGGGCTCTGGGCAACCTGATCGAGTTGAAAATGTCCCTGCTCACTGCAGCAGGTTTGAACTAGATCCCTTTAAAGGTCCCTTCCAACCCAAAGCATTCTGTAATTCCATGAAATACATTCAGATATATTAACGCCTTTTCCCATTTTAAAAATACACTTGGCAAAACTGACCATCTATCTTGCTGAAGTTAATGATAATACTTAACTGAAAGAGCAAGACTAAGAGAAGAACTGTTCTACAATGCTAACCTACATCTTTAGAACAGATTTCTACCCAATACATGGAAATATCTTGACTGCCTTTTATGACGAAATCTATTCAATAAAGAAAAGCATGTATATCCTTGCCCTTTCTGCCTTGACAGCACTGCTTGCAGCCACGTCAGGATCAATGGTTGCATCCATTTGCAAACTTCAGTTCTCCTGTCAGATTCCAGATCCCATTCCTATTCTTCCTCTGTAAGTGGAGAGCAACATATATGAACCTAACCATGATACCTTGTTGAGGAGACTCCCTTATCGCTAAACTCCTTTAGCTTTTCACTCCAAGGCCCTTTATACTAAGCCATCTTTAAGTTTTCAGATAACAATAGAGATAAGAGAGGAATAACTTGCTTTGGAAGGAAGAAGAAATACCTCCCCCTCAATTTATATGCTATCCGCATACAGATTTAATATCTGAACAGCTTTGCTGATATTAAGCAATTCATTAGCCTGTAGCTAGAGTGTTCAGTTCCAGATTCTGAAGAACATACAGGGGAAAGTGCTTTTCGTTCCCATCCTCCCACTATCCATACTGTTAGCTCACTGCAACTTTCCTACTTATACTGAAATATTAAGACTACTCCTGGAATATTTACAGATACCTGAATTTGGACAAGTACTTATCACTGAGTTCTCAAATTCATCCAAAAGTTGGGTGAATTCACACTTTTGCCAACAAATCTTCACCAAACCACTCCAGTATCTACATTACAAATAAATAACATTTTGGAATAATGTTACATATCAATTTTATAACAGCATGCTTTGTTTTGGGTTTTTTTCTTTAGGAAGTAGAGACTGGCTGAAATGGCCAATGAAAAGTACTGTATTTGCTAATCAGTTTGATGGCTTAACACATACGTGTACACACACACAGAGATTTTAAAAACTGCTTTTTTATCTACCTCCTTATTAGTTAAGCCAGTTATTTTCCAAAAGCACACTGGAACAACTGAAGTCCATACACATCTTCAGTACACTTAAGAAAAAGATTTTATTTCAAGATGTTTACTTAATTCCACAGCAAAACATACCAGGTGAGGCAGTTTTGTTACAAGGTCCACAGATACAGACACATATATTGGCAACATTACTAATAAGAATTCAAGAAAAATACTTTTCTATGTCTCTATGCAGATCATGTTTTATTTGTTTTAAATAAGCTGCATTTTAGTTTACAAGCATTATGTTTCACTACACAATATTTTTCTGAAGTAATTGAAGAATATGAAAAAGAAGCAGAATAAACAAATGAAGGCTCACAAATCATAAGCAACTGTCATCATCTAAAGAAAAGTAATTATAAACACAAGAGCAAATGCTGCTGGTAGGTTAAGGTTAATCAGCCATTTTATAACCTCTCTTCAGAAGAAAACAGCGCATTTGTACTTGAAACTCAGTAATCTTTAAACTGGTACATTACTACCCCAAATACATATTTCTAGTCATACAATAATGTGCAGTTTAATGAAAAATAGATTATTTCATGCTATTTTTCTGGAAGTATAAATTGATGCTATACAGATAATAAACAAACTTTATCTTGAGCAATGCTAAGTCTGCAAGAAGGAAATACCGGACAGAATCTTAAAGCATATTTTCTTATTCTTTAAATACAAAAACACTTGCAGGACAATACAAACCAGTCAATTTTAAGAGTAGTATCATTTAACTTGTGTGCGTGTATGTGTAACATATATTCGCACTACTGTCACTGGAGTTGCAATAAAACACTGCTTTATCGAAACAAGAGTTGGATGCTATCCCTGTAGTTGGGACATACCAAAATGACTCAGCTAACAAAAAAAAAAACAAACCAAAAAACTCCCAAACAAAACAAAAACACCACACAAGCTACCCAAACCTAAACACAAAACTCACGTACAAGTTTATCAACAGCCTGATTGATAGCCTCACCTGCTCATTCTGGGAAGTACCAGAATCTGCATTCAACAGAATGAGAGAAAGAAGTGTTCAAATTGGCAGGAACCTCTGAAGAGGTTTCACCCATGCTTCAAATCAGGGTCAGCTAGAGCAGGTTCCTCAGGGACACAATCAGCTGGGTTTTTAATTTTGTAACTCACTATGACAACGTGCATTAAAGAAACTTTACAGAAACTTCACATTTTGTCTCTGCAGTTTATTCTGCAGCAAAACATGCCGGATTAATGGCTGCCTTATATTTTAAAGCAGCATCAAGTTTAAGAACTTAAAGTGATTTACAAGTATACTCACTCTAGCAATACGCAACCTTTCTCTGATTTTCACAGACACAAACCCATTTGGGGCTTCCCTTCAAAAATCTTTGAATGAAAACAGAGTCAACTGTTTAGTTAAAACTTAAAAGTCAGAGGCTTTTACGTTTAATGTTAGCTTTGGGTATGAAGAGTGTTTCATCAGGCAAAACAATCCTATGGTACTGATCCATCATTTGTTTCACAAAACATTTAATAGCTGCTTTTGTGCAAAACATTAATTAACTTCAAGTTACATTCAAACATTATTATATCCTTCAAGTTAGAAAGCTTGAATATTAAAAAAGTGGGGTGCTTACTAAGAAATAAACATGGAAACAAGGGCTTTCAGTACACGACTTGAAGTATCAACTACTGTCACCAGAAGTCCTTCCTTTTATTTCCTGCAGTTCTGTGCCTTATTCAGTACTTGTTCTGTATTCTGAAACATTACTGAAACATGACTATAATGACTCAAAGTCTTCAACAGAGAATCATAGTTCATTTCCAGTTCATAAAAAATCCCTTTCACTTAATAGGTAAAAAATACGAGCATGCAGTTACAGCCTCTATCATACTGCATATCAACAAAAGGACCAGTTCAAGTCAGGTCAAAAGTTTAAGTATCTAGTAATTTCTACGTGCTTCATATTCTAAGGATCAGTCTGATATCTGTAAATCAGACTGAGAGTATCAAGGAATTTCTTATTTTTTCAGGGACTGATAGTGAAATTGTTTGGCCTTTGTAAGAAAGGAAGTTAAATTTTTTTCTGGCCTTAAAATTATGAATCAAGAACATTGCTTCCCATTACTGGAACATTCTCTGTAGGTTTACTTGTCGTATTTCAGGAACGATACATGGAAAATTAGAGACTGTCAAGTTTCAAAAGAAAAAAGGTTATACTATTACATTCCAAAGAAAATCACGAGTTATATTCACTGCAAAGAACTAAGGCAAACAGCATTAGCAAAATTAAACACATCTCAGGATGAAAACACTCAGTTACATTAGAAAAGATTTTGAAAAAAATTAGCAGTATCAATCCTCGTACTCCACGGAGACAAACTAACATTGCTAAAGATGCTGCCCAGCTCCTGCCACTTTAGTCAAACAAATTCTTGCTAAATACATGAAGAAGGAAATTTTTTTCAGTTTCAGCTGAATGAAAAACCAGATTTGCCACATTTCTTTTATGTCTATGTATCAATCACTGCATGAAAGAAGACATCCTGTTCAGCTATCTAAGATCTCATCTACTTTCAGTAACTTCCTTTTTTTTTAATTTGACTTTTTTCTAACCTTAGGCACTTAGACACTCAATTTGCCTCATTTTTCAGTACTTTTGTTTATTCATCATTTTTTTCTTAACCTAAGATACATTACACACCACACAGATATTCAAGTTCAAAAGGAAATATAAACTTTATAAACAAGATGCTGCTTACTCACACTATGTTTAAGGGGCATTATCTTTGCACGTACCATAAAAATGCATACTTAAAATTCCACTGATTTTTTTCATAACTGCTTTATTCCAGCTTTACCAGGGAACAATCAGAATAATGCAAGAGTAATACTTTCACAGTTGGACTCAGTGATCGTAAGGATCTTTGAAGACCTAAATGATTCTGCGATTAAGTCAGTCATCCACCACAGTCTTAAACACTCGACTCCCACTCCTTCTCCATTATGAGGACATAATTTTAAGCAACAGCTCTCCTACATACACCATCAAGCAGATATGAATCAAGATGTCAAAATATTAAAAGATTTGTAGCCTATTTCCAAAAAATTCTCCAAGAGCATTCAAGAAGGAAAAGAGAAAATATGGCCACATATGGCTCAAGGTCGTCATTCAACTTAGAAGGAACAAAACAAATCAAAAGGAACAAAACTGCTGTGAAAACCAAAAAGCCCAATATGCATCTCTATTATTACAAAACTGTAATTTTATGTATTTACTCTACAATCTTCAAAAAAACAAACAAAAAAACCCAAAGGATAAAACCAAACCAACCCTTATTGCAGAATTTTTACAGCCACAAACAAAGTTAGAATGTATGTGGAATCACCAAAATGACTGCGAAACAACACAGTCATACACTCCACGTGCTCAGCTCCTCTCTACCAGCCAACTTCTCTTTTGTGAATTCAGTTTACCATCGTGTCTGAATGTATCAAGCATTTCAGGACTTGCATCGAATTCCCTCTGAATCTGGCTGTATAATTCATACAAGGAAAAAAGATGCATGCTTTAACTGACAGAGCCGATTACTCATTCAATTACTGTATATATTTCAAACAAGTGTATCAGGAAGAAATTAATTCTTTAGGCAATTTACTAATGCCAAGTACCAGTCCTTCCATCCGTCTGCAATGAGCTTCAATGCTCATCATAGAGACCTAGGTTTAGATAGTGCATCCAAACTTAGCTCTGCCATTATGAATTACCTGCCAGGTACAATGTTTCCTGGGAGATTCTTTCTCCAGGGTACTTCTGTTTTTCTCCTTCTTGGATAACTTTTACAATCAGTAACAGCAACAGGATTTAAAGGCCCACATTTCAAAGGCATCACTGCTTGCCTTTCCAAAATGTAATGTCCAGTCCTTTGGTCATAACTTCCCAGAAAAAAGAAAATCATCATCAGAAACTAAGAAAAATAAATACAGCAGAAACAAATTTAAAAACTCACTTAGTGAAAGAAAAAAACAAAATTAGATGTCAAACCCTAGTAATATAATATTATGAAAGTCCTGGAAGATACACAGCTTGCAATGATAAAGACAAAGCAATGTGAAATCACAGAAAGTATCCTCAGTATCCATGTCAGTCACATTATTTTTTTCCAGCAGTTCCCCAAAGAAAAGTGAGTTCAAACTTGGCTCCTCTTGGTAATGATAATGCTCTGTAACTCATCACCTGAATTTTGGATTTATACTAACTATATATTAACTTGCAGAAAAAAGCACTACTTCAACAAAAGTAAGTAGAAACTTTATTCACAGTAATATATTATTCCACTATTTTGCACTCTGTCCTTTATTCCGTGGAATTATCCCACAAGAACGCTTAACTGTTACTTCCACAGCATTGTGTTGCAATGACCATCATGAACAAAAGCCTTAGGTCTCCAGCATTTTCATTTCACCACCAAACAGCAACTAAAAAAATTTAATCAGTAGTGAAATACACACAAAAAAACCCACCCCACACCTAACAATGAAAAAGTATAAAGTCTTCAATATTGCAGTGTTAAAAGGATCCTTGTCCAGGGCACAGAGCACTCAATAAATAAATACAGGATGAATTTCTGAAGCTGGTCAGGCACACAACTCTGCAACATTACCCATCGCGCTGAAAGTTTCATAGCACGTTTTCTGTAACAAAGTTTATGTAACCCAAGAAATAAATATGCCAAAGAATAGAAGTCTCCTCCTATACCCTGATGTGCAGTAACAAGCATGAACATCTGATAGCACACATGCCATATGCTGATACAACTTTCTTTAAAATAAAAACTGAAAATTAAGATCTTCATGCATAACTTATCCACAGCATAATTTCATAAACTCATGAAGAGTTAAGTCAACCATTCTCAACAATTTTCAAGAATTCAGACAAAAATAACGTATTTTGTAGTCTTTCATAGATGGTTTGGCTCATTAGAATTCCAAAATGTCTGAATCATCCTTTGTTTTGTCTGTTTGCCAAATCAAAGTGCTTATTTTGCATTAGTAAAAGGACAATAATAATTTTAGTTTTATCTTCAAAAATTAAGTTCATCAAAAGCAAGTTTTTCACATGTATTTAAGTACATACAAAATGAAATAAGCTACCTATCTGCCTTGATTCCAGCTGTTCCGGTCATAAGACAGAGACCAGAAAGAAAATCATAATGCAAACTGAGTGGGGCAGAAGACTAAGACTCAACTCAGTCCACACTGATTAAGTAGGTAATTGTCCTTTTAAGAGGATGCATGTGGATGAGTAACTCAGCACTAATTCATCATGTAATGCTTTTAAATCAGAAGCTAAATTGGAGTCTGGGAGAGGCAGCTACCTCTGACATCAACCATTTATGAGCAATGTATGATTACAGCAGCAAATGAAAAGTTTGAAAAGTGCTCTTACAGATAGAATGAAGGTTATAATAATTGTAAGAATTATAAAGAATAAAATCATAATTATATATATAATTATAAGAAAGCCTTGTCTCTCACAGCACGCTTCACAGCATGACAGCAGTGGAAGCAAACATGGAAAAAGTAAGGTAAGAGGCAGAACTATGGCAAGACGGAAAAAAGTACCCAAACCTTCAGAAACTTTATTTAGCTTTCTTTGATGGAAGTCATGCAAGACATGAACTGGCAATATGAAGTACCGAGTCTGGCTGGGATGGAGTTCCTTTTCATCATGGCAGCATGGTGCTTACATTTGCAACTAAAATGGTGTTAGTAACAAAGCAACATTTCAGTTATCGCTGAACAGTGCTCATACAGCATCAGCCAGTCCCAGAACTAACACAAAACTAAAGCTATCTCTGTTTCTCCCTCAGCCATCCCAGCAAGAGGCCTAGAGGGTAGGCAGAAGAATGGGGGGAGGGACAGCTGGGACAGCTAAATCGAATTGGCCAAAATGATATTCCATGCCACATAACATCATGGTCAGCAGTAAAAAACAGGAGAGAGTTTTTCCAAAGTTGCTGCTGCTCAGAGACTGGCTGGGCATCAGGCTGCTTTGTGTGAGGTGGTGAAAAATTACCTTTGCATCACTTAGTTCCGTTTTCTCTTCTTTTTTACTTCATTTATTGAACTGTTTTCATCTTGACCAATGAGTTTCTCCTCACTTTTGCTCTTCCTATTCTCTTCCAAATTCTACTGAGTGGGAAAAGAGGGCCCACACAGGAGTGAGCAAGCAACTCACGGATGCTAAGTTCCTGACTAAAGTTAACCCACCATACAGTGGCATCAGGAAGGCGGCTATCAGCTGTAGGCTATTAAACATCTGCTTCCAGACTTAAAAATACTGTGGATTTGGGGGGG
>NW_010430924.1:0-14302 GCF_000710305.1 Buceros rhinoceros silvestris
TGCCCACGCCCGGTACCTGTTGCCGTGTTGGTGTTGTCACGTCTCGCAGGTCCGAATCCCGCTGTAGCTCCACAGCACCCGCCCGGGTTGCTTTTAAACGTGACTACTTTGTCAGTGAAATTGGAGGGGCGAGTCGCAAAACTCTGTTGTGCTCTTTAATGGTCTGGTTGTGCAAAGGAAAGGGTCTGCTTTTGGAGATGGTTCGTTTTTTGCGTGCTGTCTCCTCTTGCTGCCAGTACCTCCCTACATTGCTGAAAAGAGTAGCAAGAGGAAAGAAAAACTCTCAGAAAGCCAACCATTTCAACTGCCTGTGCCACATTTAACAAATCTGATTTGCCATTTGGCTGAGCAATGTTGTTTTTTATTTTTTTCCTTTCACTTTTATAAACAGTGCCTCATCCATTTATGTTTTTGCTTCTTAGCGAGTGCAGAAGATTTTGTTAGCATAAGTTGTTGAACAGGAAACGTCTTTACTGACTTTGGTGCCAGAAAGAGTAGCAGGAGTCTCTTGCCAGAGTAGAGCAATGATTTACTGTAATTAAGCTGAAGGGCCTGAATTCTTCTGTTGCGGAAGTCTATTGTGTAATGCCCTGTGGTTTCCATATCAGCACTGCATTTTCCAAAATAATAGCCACTCGTTGTGGGGGAAAAATCTAAACTGAAAAAGGGGGAATTGGTAAAATATTTCTGTACCTGTGGAAGTGAGAAGTAATATAACACTAGAAGAAAACGCAGAATGAAATTATCTGAGGACATACCCATCTTAACTAGCAAAATTTCTTATGACAGAGGACATCCCTTTTCAAAACTGTTATCCATTTTTAGAACACCTGTCTTTTATCTCCACATATCTTATTAACAGTAACAAACATGTAACATTTACTGATTAGCTCCTGTGTTACTAAAGGCTTCCTTTGTGCTTTCAAGAAGCTTTTTCATTAGAAACTGGATACATTGTCTCCTCTCCGCATGTAAGTCACTAGGAAAGTTAGATCAGTATCAGCACTAGAGAAAGGAGAACTGTACTACTTACATACTAATGGATGTTCTTTATATTCTGTCTGTCTCTGTGTCTGAATTCTTCAGCGTGGAATGCCATACAACTTCTCAAGTCACACAGCCACTGTAAATGGTGTTGTTTTAATAGATAACACTTTAATCGGTGTATTGAGAAACATGATAAAGATCTTTAAAAGAATTTGCTGCATGTTTCATTTAAGAAAATTAAAAATTCTGTGTATCCAGTAAATTTTCTAATTTGCTTTCTATTTGAGCACCCTGCTGAAGTACTTTAAGCCAATAAATACAATGCTATGCTGGCAGTATACTGTATTATCATTGATTAGACAGTTTTGTTTCACCATTGCATTCCCAGCAAGTCAATGTATAAATATTTGATTTTTGCCTAGACGGTGTTGGAGTATTTATTTCATTGGCTTCTCAGACCCTGTCCTTGCATCTGAGACACTGTGCACAGTGGACTTGTTACATGCTGCATTGTTTGCCCGTTATTGTCGCAATATAAATGAGAATTTTCCGTTTTAAGTTTGTAAGGAAAACAGTGACTCTCCATTGAAATTTACTGGTATCTGTTTGGTGAGGCTTCTTATTCATTTATATATGCTGTTGTCCCTCTATGAAGAATCTGGTATACATTGAGAGGTGAAACTGTTGGAAGGAACTATGTTTCATCACATCCATTAATGAATGAGTTCATGAGTTTAATGAATATAGTAATCAGTTGTCTATGCTGCAAATACAAAGAAGCAGTATTAAGTATGCTTGCGTTTCACACAATTCAGTGTATATCTTGTCACATATATTCTGCATCTACTAAAAAAAGCTGCTTTTCAGTTTCTGAAGCTATTCCTGTATTTCAAAAGTTAGAAGAAAGTGTTTCAAATTAATCTCAATTTGAAATATTTACCGAAAGATTTTTTTTGGGGGGGTAAACACATGATCTGTTAGTGTCCTTAACCAAAAAAAGAAACCCACAGCAGAATATCTTCGCCTTCTATGTTGTGGTTTTTGCAGTAGTCTTTACAAATTATTTTTGAATACAATGTATCACACACATTTATCAGCAGGTAACATCATCAAGTATAGTTTAGCCCCATTTCCCAGTTGCAGTTTTAAGTCGCACATCATCTGACATATATGTTATGCATGCAGGGCTCCTCACGGCGTTACAGAACATTATTAATTAACACATCTTGTTCACAGCTTGTTCATCCAAAAGCATTGTAACTTTCCTGAATACACTGGTGTAATGTGTATGGAAGACTAAAAAAGTTGAATGTTCAAAATTCTGTTTTCTTAGTTGCTTCAAAATACATGATGCTGTCCAGCTCTATCACAGTTCTTTTGTCACTCATCCACACAAAAGTGAATGCATCAGATCTTTCTGATGTATTCACCTTTGTGTTAAAAGTGATGCTATTAGCCTCTTGAAATTTCAAACAAAACTGCTTATAGTCAATATAGGTGGTGCATTCGTTTCTGAACTGCTTTTTTATTTCTGCTTTGAATGTTTCAGAACAATTTTCATTAGTATAGCTTTTTAAATGTAAATTTCAGGCTTTTCATGTTTGCCTGTTACATTCCAGGTAGTGGAAATCTGCGTTGTTCCTTGTGGAACAGTGCACAATAATTTTATTTCTATTAAATCTTTAATTTGACTCAGTTCTCTTTCTGTCATCCAGAAGCAAGCAGAGCTGGTTCTCTTGGCTGATGAAGCCAAGTGGTTGATGTTAATTTGGCAATTTTGTCGTCAGTAAAATGGTAGGCTGGTTTTTTTTCCACTTCTTTCTTGCTTTCCACTTTTTGTTTTTGCTTCTTTTCCTATTGGTCACTGCTCTCCTACATTTAGTTCCGCACCCTTTTGCTACATGTGCAAGTATGTGTATCTCTTTCATTATGAGTGGTGAAGGCTTAACCAGTTAGCCTATATTGCTCATAATTCTAAAAAGTGCTGTATGCAACAGCAAAATTGTCTCTGTGACAATGGAAGAATACATGGGAAAGTGTGAGTTCTTTCAATTTACTGCCAATAGTTTCTATTGCCTTTATATTGATAAGACTTCTGGATCACCTTAATTTTCTGCCTGGGAATGGTAGCCAGCATGTGGGAGGTAACTGAGTGAAATGGAAGAGCTCCTGGAAATGGCAGGCAAAGCAAAAGGCTTAGCAGTAATTAGTACCTTCCTTTACTGTGCGGTTTGGTTTCTGTTCCAGTGCCAGGCATTGCTAACACAACATGTCCCTTTGAGTGATAGCCAGAAAGTAGGGTAGGGAAACATCATGGGATAAAAGTCAAGTACGAAAAGATATCTCTAGCCCAGCCAAATCCAGGCCCGGGTGTTGAAATTCAGAATTTTTTAAATGCTCTTTTTAGCAGCTATAAAATGCATGTTGTGATTACTGTTTTGTTTAATTGAAACAGATTTAGTTTCAAGCAACTCAAACAACTCCTAGTCAAAGTTTGGGCCTAGAAATCGCTCTTAAGCTAGGCATTTCCTCTGTATCCTCAGGGTACTTGAAGTAATGCAGGAGCTACAGGGCAAAGCCTATTACTGTGCTTTCTATCTTTGGCATCACGTTTGCTAATCCAGTGCTATGAACCTTTAGGTTCTAGAATATTATCTGAAATGGCTCTGTGAAATAGTAGATGGAGTATCTGTCATTGAAACAGGGGAAGTTTCCTTGTAGGAACTACGTGATCAAGCGTGAAAGAAAAATTATTGTAAGTAGGTCATATTTTCATGAATCTTCAGGCTGTTTAGGTAAGTGGCTTGTGTGGGCACAGTGGAAAGGAGGTGACCAATATAAATTTTATGTCTTTTTTTTTTTTTAAATTGACACCTGTGTTTTGGAAATGTGCACAAGGAAACCAGGGCTGCAGCAAGCCAGCTGTTTTATGGCAACTTTATAGAAGAAGGGTATATCTTTCAGGTATGTGTGCCTTTAAAAACTTGAAAGAGACTTTAATTGCTCTTTCTTCAATGATATTTCTTCAAGTTGTCAGTAAAAAAGTCAGAGTTAGAACTGTGTTCTTAGAACTGTGAAGAGGTTAATGAACTTTAGCACTGCAGTACAAAAATAGTTAAATCTACTTTGAGCTAAGCTAGTAAGCTCTTTGAGGCATGAACAGTATTTGTATCATGTGTAGAAGGGCTGGTTTTGCAGTCCTGTGATACAGAGTGCCAGGAGTACGCAAAATGAGAGAATCAGAAATAAACTTTCCCTTTGTGCATCTAGGAGTCTGTGATGGTATTTAAAAATACTCACAGACATAAGCCTTTCAACAAATAATCATACATGCCTCCATACTTCTCCCCAGTGCATTATTGTTAAAATACCTAGAAAGAAGCTCTTTTAAAGGCCAGGCGATGCAGCTGTGGTGGGTGGTGGTGATTATGGGTATGTCTTTGAGGTGCATTTTGAACAGATGCATGCTTGTTTCCCCTGTACTTTGGCTATGTTAATGTGCCACTAAACTGGTGCTGACAGATCCCGCTTACTAGCATGGATGTGGCACAGCAGGAGCACAGTCACATGGCTTTTCGCCATTTCAGAATGTGGGCAGAGGTAACAGGTCATCTTTGGCTGTGACATGTAGAAATGCTGGTGTGCCTCAATGCATTGCTTCTGCCTCAGAGGAAGAAAAACATCCTGACAGCAGTTTTGGTCTTGCTTCTGCTTACTGCCACAACCGACACAAGTGTTAAGCTGGTCAGCTGAGGAGGGATTCCCTGCTATTATAAACATAAAATAAGGAGAATTAACTGACAGTTAAAAATTGATTTGCTGGAACCAAGATAGCTTTGGAGCAGTATTCCTGCCTCTAGAGCATGAGGTAAATATAAAGTATATCCTGAGTGTCTTAGCAGATGGTCCTCACTAAGGACTTCTTTCCAATGCAAATTAGATAGGATCATCTCTATCTGTAGAGAATGTTCAGGTCGTACATCTGCTTTTAGAAAGCTTCCATTATAAGTCATCAGAGTTCATGGGATTTCACAAACACAGTGGTGACCTTCCATCACTTGTAAAACATGCCTTTCACAGCACACCAAGAATAAAATTTTAGGCAAGTTGTATTATAATGTAAAGCGTATCGGGCTATTCTCAAAGGTAAGGACTTTTTACAGGTGCATCTGTTCTTGAGGTTCTGAGGATGCTAAAGCAGAACAATAACCCTGTATTTTTCCTGGTTGGTTTCTTCAGAAGATGAGAGTTGAATGTATGATGCTATGTGCTTGTGCATATAGTACTACAATAAACAGGACCATGGCACTGAAATGACTGAAAAATACTCCACATCTGTTTTTCTGCACAGTTCTCTGGTTGCATCCAAAACATAGCCCCAAGAGTAGCTGTAGAGGAAGAACTGGAATGGTGAAGACAGGAAAGAATGCTTTGGTTGGCATTGCCGCTGAGAAGAACACCTGTGAACATGACACAAGTATCTCTATTTTTAAACAGGAATTCTGAATAGAAGTGATAATAGTTTGTTCTCTAGAAGGAAGAGCTGTGAGTGATTAATGTTTTGGGAAGCCTGCTTCCTTCATAATGTTTAAATAATCTCATCCAACTTTCCTATGTAAAATAGATATTTTTTGGTCTTGTTTTTGTAGAGTGACAAGATGAAAACACAAGATACTTAGTTTGGTTTTCAGATCTGGTAACTGTGGTGGGATTTGCCTTGCCAAGGGAGAAAACAAATTCTTAAAGGCTTGTTTTTATTTGTTACTGATATGCATAATTTGGCCTATGGAATAAGACTACTTTGACAAAGCCAGATTCAAAGGATTTGAATATCTGTCCTTAAGTGGTACACTGTCCTAAAAAGGATGATCAGTGATTCTCTACCAATATATTGGCAAATTCAAGCACAGTAAAATAAACTGATACAGAGCCTCAGGTGTATCAAAACTAGGCAAGTCTTGGTGATGAAACTTGAAACCATTTTAAAACCACTTGATATAGGTCTTCTGTACAAACTGCAAATACAGGCTTGTCAACATGCTAAAATGCACAGCTCAGTTTGTACACCTGCCATGGTATTTGAACTCCTTGCTTCTTCTCAACTATCCATCTCCATCAAACATATTCTGTCACTACAAATTTCTGAGTAATTGCAGACACACTGTTGGAAAAAAAAAACCACTAACAAACTCCAAAAACAATAAAAAAGAATAAACAAAGCCATTTCAGGATTCCTTCCTCCCAGTACAGAATTTTGTACCTGGAAATGTACAGTGGGAAGAACCCAGCCATCATGCAGATCTGAGTCTTAATTCCAATAGACGTTAACAGTGGATGCTGTAGTGTGAGAGCCCTGCAAGCCTGTGTAGCATGGAGACTTTGTGACATCTGTGGCTTCTTTTGAGAAGGTGACTTTACAAAATGTTCAATGGCTCATCCACCTGAAATTGTCAACACAGAGCTCTAAAAGTGATCCTGCAGGGAATGTTTTTTATGCATCACTGAAAAGGAAAGCAATGAAACTGTGTGAAGTGTCAGTGACAGCTGTGATTCATCGCTTCTGATTAAAGCAGTGCAGGACGTGTTGTGCAACAGCATGCAGACAGCAGCTTTGATATGGTAATGCAAAAATATTACAAAGTATATTCCTAAAAGCAATTTTTAGGCAGGTTTTAAGCTCAAAAGTGACTCAGAATATGGTCATCTCTGAGGTTATTTTAATTATCCAAGGAGATGTGATTTTTGTAGATTGTTATTTTGTGGGGCTGTTTCTTGTTTTCAGAAGTCAAGCATTTTTCTTCTTCAGAGCTTCGTGCTTCTGTGAATGTTACCCTTTTCCCTTTCTGTTATTTTTCAGGGAAATACTGTATTTGCTGCCTCTTAAACCATTATTGGAATAGAAGCTGAGAAGCAGAGAAACATGTTGGAAACAATTGGTAATCTTTTCTTATTTATTTGTATTACTATGTTTTTGTGGCCAGATCAAGTGTGCATGCTAGATTCAGGACATTGGTATATATTGTTGGGAGAAGTTTTCTAAAAGAAATCTAACTGTACTTAGAAATCTATGATGTAATTTCTCATTTTTGTATTTTGCGTTTGAAAACAAAAGGTGTACTATCATTTGTTTAGTGTGTTTAATTTGTAGCCTGTTGTCTTGATTTCATTGTTTTAAACTTTACTAGAACTGAAAAAGTTCATATTAAAAAGACAAATGTTCTATTATGGGACTTTTTGTCACTGCTTATTTACAGTGATCTGTAGCCACAGTTCCTGTAACTGAATTTTAGTGAAGGCTCTTCCAGTTTTGTAACCCAGTTCTTCATGGACAAAAATCTCATATTCATTGGATTCTGTTTTGTGCTTTGCTTCTGACTTCCTGACTTCTTAGACAAGTTTGAGCTGGGATTTTGGTTCAGAACTGAACCGTTTAAGTCCTCTTAGTTTGAACAGTAGAGAGATACAGTTAAACTTGTTAGCTGCTTGTATGAGTCTGTTTCTAAACTGCTGCTGACTAGGAATGGTTATTGCTACAGATACCCATCGGGCCCTCCAGGCCATGGAGCGCTTACAGACAAAACTTCGGGATCGAGGTGACATTGCAAACGAGGAGAAACTGAGCTTATTAAAATCAGTGCTGCAGAGTCCTCTCTTTAACCAAATTCTCAACCTTCAGACTTCTGTTCAACAACTGAGAGATCAGGTAAGAAAAGCAGCCGCCCAGTCATAAGAGAAAAATTGCTAAGAAGGTGCAAAAATATGCATCTCTGCATGTTGAATAGTGAAATCAAACAGCCGAAATCAAACGTCTGATCCAAAGCTTCAGGGAACTGAGAATGACATACTAATCGATTTTTCTAGGCTTTGTTTGAGACCTGTAGTTTGAGTATTTGTTTTATATGTATATGGTTTTTACTTACAATGTGCATGGTAGGGAAATGGTCATACTGAGCGGGGAGTTAACATAAGGCTTTCTGTCTGTCCTTCACAAGGACCATGTTTTGTATGAGATCTTAGGGTTTTTTCCGCAGGAGCTTTTTATTACTCTCTTGTGTCTTAACCCTGCTAAATGAGAATATGTAAGGGAAGCTGTGAAATGTTGACTTCAGAAGGACATGAAGATCTGGGGTTTTTTTAATAGTAATAAAAGATCAAAGAGAAGCAAGAGCTACCACTTGCTTTTAACCTGCAGGGGTAGCAACTTGGCTATATTGACTTGATTATTTATTACTATAATGTAACTTTCTTGTAAGCAGAATAAGAACTTGAAGAATATGAAAAGTAGTTCAGTAACTGAATTAGGACTAAACTATGTATCTAGCTTGGCAAATAGTTGTTCCTGTTGACTCCTACAAGAGACCAGCACCTCTGTGGCTGGTATGCAGAAATGCCAAAGTGGGAGGATGCAGCCTCTGCACACTGACCTTATCATCAGTGTGGAGCTGCATTTGTTCCCTGGTTGGACTGCAACTGGTGAGGAGTCCTCACAATCTTGACGCTGCTTGCAACTGTGTGGCAGAAGAGCTCAAGCTGGCCCTTTGTTGCTTCTTGTGGGTCATCTTGATGCTATTTTGCACGGACAAGTAATAAGTTAGAATGTAGTGCTTTAAGTTAGAATACAGTGGTATATGTCCATGTTTTTCATATTTTGCATGTATGCAAAGAAACTTGCATGTATGAAGAAACTTGATGGCATTGGAGTGGTTTTAAAAAAAATCAGAGAAAAAAAGCTGTTTTGAGGGTTTGTTTGCTTTGCTATTTGAAAAGGAGAATTTAACACTGATATCCAGAAATACTGTGAATTGTGTGGCGATGACTCTAGGAACATGTAGAGAGAAATGAAAGCATGCCTGAAGCATTAATAGGGATTTGGTGAAAAGGCAAATTAAATTTTCACTTCCAGACGTTAGTCGTGAGGTTAAAGGATATTTCTCTTTTCAAATACTGCCATGTAAATTAGTAAAATGAAGCAGCTGATACTACAGATAGGTTTTTAAAGAGCTACAAGACTCCTGCAAAATTTCCCCAAAGCCATCTTTTAGGGAAGTGTAGGTTGAAAGAGAGGTTGGGAGCAGGGAAGCAATAATGGTAATTTACTTTTGAAGTCAAAACTGATTCCTTGCAAGCAATCCAGCAGAAGCACATCAGTAAGTGAGACCTACTTGTGAGCCTGTAGTGGCCTCAATAAGTTTGAGAGTAGGATGTATTCCTGTCTTGAGGCACTGAGTCTGGAAGGCATATTGATGATAGTGAGAGTCCTGACTTCTGTTTGTGCAGTGAGTCTGGAAGATGAGCTGGCAAATCTTGTAGACATCTTTTTAGTTTTCCTAGCAAAAAATAGATGCAAATATACAGTTCTAGCAGAAAAATATTTCTCGCATTCTTTGGAGTGTTACTACCATTTTTTTTTTATGGTTTAAAACAGTAAATCTCCTTTTCTGTTTTTTCCTAAAGATAAGTGATGTGTTAAGCACCAGAAGAAGATCTCAAAAAGTGTTTGTTTCTTTGTGCATGGAGGCATTTGAGATTTGCTGTCTCATTTTTTAAAGCACCTGCATCTGCTTGTAAATTGGAAATTGATCCCCTTCACTGTTAGTATGTGTTTAATAAGAGCCTCTTGAATTTGCATTTATGTTACATGCAGTGGTGTGGACTGAGTGATATGTTACTTTGTCTAGGTGTTGGTGAGGCATGATGCTAAAGTCAGCAAACCTAATGCTTTGGTGCTTCTTGGTAGGTACAAATTGGTAAAGTTGTTTTTTCTAAAACGAGCAAGTAGGCTTTGTTTGCATTGCAAATCTGTCATTGTGAGGTTAAGAACCGGTGTGGCAGAAGTCTAGGGACACAGAAGGGATGATTGTTTAAGAATTACCATCCTGATTTCACTAGCCAGTTGAGTTGCGTACTGAAGGAACCAGGTTTTTTCTGCCTCTTCATATCCTTATTCTTCAGTGAACGCTCGTTTTCTCATGTTGAAGAGCAGCCTTGTTTGAAGATAAGGGAATGACAGAAAACAAAAGTAGAGATGGCAACGTTTTGAACTTTTCAATGGTCTTTTCTTTATAAAATATTTTAAAGAAAATGCTTAGACTGTGCTGGCAGTTCTCTCCTGTTTCTCTGCCTTTCTTTTTTGTATCTCCCTTGTCCACCTTCTCCCTCCCTCCTTCTTCTGCTTCTCCACTCAGAGCTCTGCCAGAACAAAATACCCTTCCCATGGCTGTCTGCATTCCTCAGATTTTTCTTTTGCTTGTGAGTTTGACCATAGTTTTTGTTCACAATGCAGTAGTGGGGAAGAGTCCCCACATAGTGAAGCATGTGCTGGCGTGCGTTGAATAGCTGGGTGTCAGCGCTAGAACCAATTTAAGGAAGAGAAGGGGAAACTGACTTTTCATATTGCTTGTGCACGCTCACTTAAGTCTAGAGAAGACGTTTAGTTCCTATCCTGACCCCTTTTTTGCAATAGCACCATTTGTTCTCTGTTTTGAAAGTAAATACTTATGAGAAATGCTAATTGTGGTTCTGCTTCACCCACCCCGAGGATGGAGATGTGAAGGAGCGGCGAGCAAGGGCAGTGCTAGAACAATGCTGGTGCCAGTGCCTGTTCCCCGGGAAGCTTGGGGGCTTTGGCTGTGGCACAGGCAGCATGTCTGTGGGGAGAGCCTCGCAGGGCAGTGCTTGCTGCCTCCTTCTGGCAGGGCTCATACAGTGGCTAGCTTGCACTTTTTCACTTCAGTGTGGTTGCTATTGCAGCAATCTTTTTATTACTTAGGACACTTGCAGTCAGCTGAAGTACTTCCCTGTGCTTCTTGGGGTCTCCAAGGACTGGGGCTCAATGGCTGGACTGCAGAAACACCAAGAATTTGTTCGTGTCCAAGTTGTGACCTAGCAATGCCAATTCCATGGCTTTAAACAGCAATACACTGCAGATGGCTTAGGTAGCCCCTCTTTTGTTAAAAAAATATTTTGCAACTGCATGTAAGGACTATTTGATTGCATTTACTGTCTGTCTGTGTGTCTGTAACATAAGTTTTATCATACTTGGTTATGTTTGTGTATTATGCTTTTTGTATTATGCCAAATTATGTCCATATTGCAGACGTTACTTACAAGTAAGGAGGAAGCCAGTCAAGGAAAGTTAGCATAAGCCAAATTATAAAAGGAAGAAATATTCTTTCATACAACACTTGCACAATCACAGTGCTATAAAGCTACTTTTTGATGGAATTATGGTGATTTTATTACTGCAAAGTAGTGCAATTTATGTGTTATGAAAAACACGCAACCACGAAAGCATCATCTTTCTAAGATTTCATCTTGTGGTTTGTTGTTCCCCCTGGAAGGACTATAATTCTTTGGTTAGCAAGAATATACACTAGTTCTTCTCCACTCTTACAAGCTATAAACTTGTATTTCGGAGGGGGTGGGGTGGGGCAGGTGAGGCTAGGACAGGTAAGAGAGTTGGTCATCACAGTTCTGCTTGTAATTTGTCTGGGGATACTGAACTACTTTTAGGATCATTATAAATGTGATAAAACAGAAATGTTTTTAAAGTGTGTATTTTTCAGGAGAGGAAACATTCTGAAATCTAAGCTTTTTTCACACACATATACAGAGAGCTTCACCTGTTAACAGTTTGACATTTTTTCTTAAGAGTTTATCAGTTTTTTCTACGTGAGGTGGGCTTCTTGTGTTAAGCACATTCTCCACTGAAGGTGTAGCTGTGTTTGTTTAAAAAGGTGTGAGGTGTTGCTAGCAATTGCTGTTGAAGAGATGGTGTTTGATACTGCTTTGTAGCTCTACTGAAGATTTGAGGTGAAGCTTTTTAAAGTTCTAGTTAAAACTAGTGTGGATTGGAGGGTCGTTTTTGCCTTTTCCTGCTATGTAGTATGCAGCACTTCTTTTCAGTGGTATTTCAACTATCTTGCAAATAAAAACCATCCAGTGACTTCAGAATAATGGAATTAGTCATGAAAAATGTCTTAGAAAAACATGAACAACTTCCATCTTCTGATTTGGAAGGCAGAAGGAATGGGGGAGGTCAGTCAACTCCTATATGTTTGCAGTGATGTCCCAGCTCGTACAAGTATGTAGAAGGGACAAAATGTCAGACTGAGAGGATGGGCTCTATGTTGCCAGTTTGAACAGGATTTGATCTATGAAAACATACAAATTAGAACTAAAATATGAATTGGCCTGGTGGTGCTTCTGTTTTAGCGTGAGGATGTGTGAGTTTTCTACCAGAGAGAAAAATGTAAATCCCTAAGGAGACGATCATACCTTAACTGAAGGACTGAAAGACTCCTTCAAGGACTCTTTCTTACCTAGAGAAGAAACTGTTGATGCTGGGCACATGTTCAGGGGGAAGTTAATGTGCTTGTCAATTGCCCATCATGTGCAAGCCTCGCTGTTTGAAGTGAGCTGCCTAAATCAATCTTCTGTTAAGCAGTACTAGCAGAACATGTGTAGAACAGGATGTTCATCCCATTGTACAGGATGGGCATAGAGCTCCTCTGCATACTGAGTGATGTGCTTATGGAATGTTGTATGGGGAAATGTTTTACTGTATATAAGTAAAAATAATATCATTATGTAAACACTATTTGTCTAATGCATACTATTGTAAAAATGTCATGTTTTAAGATTACTGTGGCTTGCTTCATCTGCTTTTTGTGCGTTGCATAATTTTTTCAGTGTTGCAGCTTGCTCTCTGCACAATTCTGTGTTTAAAAAAAAAAAAAAAAAAGTGCTCTAGATACAGGAAAGACATTGACTTTTTTTCCAGAGAGAGGTTTCACAAACTGGGATTGTGTCTATGTTAGCAGTCTTCACACGACATGGTAATGTGGGAAAAACATGGAGTGAAATTCATGAAAGAAGATGGAATGGAAATAGAGGGTGCAGTTGGCACTGCAAGGGTTCCTCAGCTGTAGTCAGTTTCTGTGCCTTAAAAGTCTGCTTCCATCCTTTTTTACCTGCAAGGCTCTTTCTTTGTAAAGCAAAAGGGGTTCTAGCTTTCTGCAGATAGCCTCAGATTTTGATCTTAACATTATTGTAGGGTTTTCCTTCTTTTCCAGTTTTTGTCTTGGAAGATGACTGCACACTCTCTTTGAAGCAGAGAATTCATGCACAACTGAGTTTAATAGGACTATTTGTCATACTGGTGACCCTTCCCCTTCTGCCACCCTGAAGGATGAAACCTCTGAAAACTCCTGCCACACTGAAAGGGTCCCAAGACAGAGTAATGCTGCACTCAGAATGGTGCTAAATGAAATCATAGACATTTACTGTATTGTTCTCTAGGTTTAATCGTATTAACTGGTGTCATAATGACTCTTGGCTGCTGAGTCTTGCCTACTTAGTTTGAGGTTACCATTCCAAAGGCTGGACCAAAGAGGTTGTTTGAACTCTCACAAATCCACATTGGACAAGATAAGTAGGCTTTGCTCACACTTGTAAACAAGCTGTTGCTTATTTAGGCTAACCTTGCTGTCTGTGCTTCAGCAGGTCATGAGTTCTCTAGCAACTTCTTTCACAAAGTGACCGCTGAGGGTGGTAACCTTCAGCAGTAAGTCAGTTCGGTGCTATTTGTTACAATAAGCACTACAGTTTAGCAAATGAACATATATGCATGATTTACTAACATTTGTGATATCAGACTCATATACTATAGCCTTTGAGTGCATATGAGAAGTAGTTTGGGTTTTCATTAATATACTCTTTTGCTGTTTTATTTTGTTGTGAAAATGTAAAAATGTTTTTAAATAGAAGCAGTGTGAGACTTGCTTGTTATGGGGATGTTAGATACTCTTACAAATAATTACTTGATCCATGACAATTTTTTGTGGGAAGGAACATATTAGCAGGATATATAAGAAGATTTGAAAGTGGAGGAGAAAAGAAACTAAATGCGTTAATTGGCCAAGGTCAGTGATATACTTTTATATATTGAAATGGATGACATTGGGAAGGTAGAAGTGAATTAAGCTGTTGTGTGGATTCCTGCAGATAAGAAATGCATTATGCCATAGACTATTATTAAAATCCATGCATACGGATGGATAGGGTAGGGAGGCTCTGCAGAGCAATCTGGACAGGTTGGATTGATGGGCTGAGGCCAAGTATATGAAGTTCAGCAAGTCCAAGTGCTGAGTTCTGCACTTGGGTCACAACAACCCACTGCAACGCCACAGGCTTGGGGAAGAGTGGCTGGAAAGCTGCCTGTCAGAAAAGGAGCTGGGGGTGTTGGTCGACACCTGACTGAATATGAGCCTGCAGTGTGCCCAGGTGGCCAAGAAGGCCAATGGCATCCTGGCTT
>NW_010430924.1:14510-19434 GCF_000710305.1 Buceros rhinoceros silvestris
ATTCAGCACTGGTGAGCACACCTCGAATATTGTGTCCAGTTCTGGACACTTCAGTACAAGAAGGACATTGAGGTGCTGGAGTGTGTCCAGAGAAAGGCAGCGAGGCTGATGAAGGGTCTAGAGAACAAGTCTAATGAGGAATGGCTGAGGGAACTGGGTTGTTTAGCCTGGAGAAAAGGAGGCTTAGGGGAGACTTTATTGCTCCCTGCAACTACCTGAAAGGAGGTTGTAGTGAGGTGGGTGTTGGTCTCTTCTCCCAAGTACCAAGCAATAGGACAAGAGTAAATAACCTCAGGTTGTGTCAGGGGAGGTTTGGATTGGATATTAGGAAAATTTTCTTCACCCAGAGGGTTTTCAAGCACTGGAACAGGCTGCCCAGGATAGTGGTTGTCACCATCCCCAGAGGTATGTAAAATGTGTTGCTGAGGGACGTGATTTAGTAGTGAGTTGGCAGTGTTAGGTTAATGGTCGGTCTTGATGATCTTTAGGGTCTCTTCCAACTAAAACAATTCTGTGATTCTCTGATTGATATAATGTAAGGGGAAATCCTGCATTCACAGAGGGGCAGAATTTGATTAGGGCTCTGCTTGTTTTTACATGTAATGAACTGTGAAACAAGACTTATCTACCTGAAATGACTGTATATGATTAAAGAAAGCATATGTGTGCATATTTTGGGTATTTATTTAAAACATGTTCCAAGTGATTCCTCAGAGGTATGGACAGCAGAACATAATTACTGTGTCATGGGTATCACTGGCTTATGGATATCACTGGGTTCTAAACATCCTGGTTTTCCTCTTTGCAGTTATGACAGGGTAGGCTAAGTGCTGTTGAGGACTTTTCTTTACAGTGCTGTCTTGTGGCATTTCTTCTGTTACTTGAGGGTCTTTCCAGGCACGTAAGGTGTTCAACAAATGGCATTTTTTCTGTGTTTTTCTGAAGCGCCCAGATGAGAAGTAATGGTGCTGGAGGACAATATTGACCTTTTAAATGACTGAGCTGTTGGGAGGATGATATAAAATTGATGGAAGTAGCATGCTTACATAGTTGAGACTAGTGAAGTAGACATTTTAGAATACACTTAAAGTTTTGAAACTTTTTGGTGTTACTTGAAGTGTAAAAGTCTTGAAGTTACTTGGTGTTACTTGAAGTTTAAGGAAGGGGAATCACAGTCTTTCGTATTTTGGTGCAGAATGCTGGAAAATTTTCACTGTAAAACTACAAAAAGTATGAGGCTGCAATCTTGTGGTCCTAAATTTATGTTAATGTGTTAGTGTGCCAAGCAAGTATGAAACAGATTGATATGGAGTAAAACAGCACCTGTTGACAGTCAGCAGATAAATTGGACGACAGCCAGATGAGGGCTACCGCTTCACTTGAGCGTTACACCACCACCAGCCATTCATTAGGCTGGTTGACAGATACCTGCTTGAAAATAGGTATTTTACTATGGCTGGGCAAAGTGGAGAATTTTCTTATTTTCTTTTCTGTTCTAAGAAAAGTGTAATGTTGAGACCGTCTGTGTGAAGATACGACTATGGTTTTCAGATCAGTGATTTTAGACTTGTTCAGTAATTTGTATTTAATTGTAGCTCGTGTACCGAGTTGCTTTGGCGGGTGTAGGACATAATGATGTATAAACCCTGACCAGTGAAATTTGTTCCCTGTGTATCTGTTGAAGTTCCTTTCTTTTTTCATCAAAATACACTTTTTTTTTTGGTTCTTGTTTTCTTGTAAAAAATTAATAAATTTGTTTTTAAAAATACCGGTACTGTATAATAAGCTTGTTCATTCTTGTTTACCTCTGCCATTGTGTACTTCAAGCTGCTGTGCTGATTATGAACAAAAGAGTTTTAGACAGAGTATGGAAAATAATTTTAGATTACTTTCATAGATTGCTTTCATGTTTTGTGCTGATCATTTTTACATCAATTGTAAATATTAATACTTCTTTTAAAATTGCAAATTGAGTTTTCAAATATTTTTAACGAGCAATTGGCCTGTCCTTGTCCTGGATAAGGAGGAGATTTCTGCTGTGTCTACAAATCTATGTTGCCATCAATCTTTTACAGGCAAATATTACACCTTCCATACATTCCACTGGTGAATTCCCTCAGCTTCTCCATCATGGTATGAACGTGGGGTCCTTGCCACATAATGAGTCGTATTTGTTGGCTCAGCAGAATGGCAGCCCAGCTAACGTGCTAGAAGCATCGATGAGATCTGTTACCCCCCAGATTAATGGGAGGTCCTCTAGTGATGACTTTGAGCAGCTGATCAGAAATATGTCCCAGGTGAGTGTATTGTCTGCTAATCACGAAACGTGGATCACTGATTATCTGCAAAATTAAAATATATGTATGTTTATTTAAAAGCAATTGTGTTACTATGTAAACCGGAGCTCACTTGCTATGTAAAACAAAAACCTTTTAATTTGAGGAAAAATGAGTAAATGAGAAAACAGTTGGAAAAGTAGCCTTGACATTGTCACTGCTGAGTTACTGTCCTTAGCTGGGCAGTGTGCCTCTCACAGATCGGTATGCCATTATCTTTCCTTGCTCACTGTAGGACTGTGACTCTGTAAGTGAGAGAGATGCTTTGTCAGAGCATGCTCTTCTGTGCATAACTAAAGAAAGCTGATTCTGTGACTTGCTTGGAAATAAGATAGAAAATTCCTTTTTGGCCTTGCAACACATTGTTCTGTAATCTTACTGCTTTCCTATGGTAGGCAGAAATGGTGTATGTGTCCCTTTAGTGGCTGGAGCTTAGAATGGCCAGGCAATATGTTCTAGCATTTTTCTGATTAACCTGAAATAAAGCCAGATAAGGAAAGTCTTCTGCTGTTTCTTGGAGAGCCTTTTGCATAGTCCTACTTTTTCCCCCTTTCTGAAATTTGTCCTCTTTTTCTAGTTCTGCTTGAGAGTTATCTTGTACCCTCTAAAATTGTATAGAGACATATATATCCTTGTTTAGTCATACTAAGCCTAAACTCTGTATATTTAGCTGTTCTTTCCCAATGTCCTCTTCTGGACTGTAATAATTTTTATTTCTCTTTTTTTTTTTTTTTTTTTGGGCTTGTCCCTTATGATAGTGAGAAACCAGAACTGAACAATTTTGTCTCAGTTATTAGCTAGTGTAGCCTTGTTCAGCTGTAACTGTCAAATTCAAAACTCATTTCTGAGTTGTTTAGCACGTTCATTAATGCTACTTTTCAACACCTTTAATGTTTGTATGCTTTTTTTTCTTCTACACAGGGTCGTCTTGTCGAGACCATTGACCTCATTAAACCTTTGAGTGGTGGTCTGGGCTTCAGTGTTGTCGGACTGAAGAGTGAAAACAGGGGAGAACTAGGAATATTTGTGCAAGAAATTCAGGAGGGAAGTGTAGCACATAGGTAAAATAAATACTGGAGTATTTTGCTGTAAAAAGTGTTAACATGATACCGTAATTTAGATGTGTAACTGCTATTGTTTTTGTGGTACAAGGGCATGTTTCTTTTGTATTCTAAGCCATACATCATAGCAAGATTTAAAATTGCTTATCACAACAATTTATGTGATGTTGGAGTGGGGCAGCATATGATCTGTTCTGAATTTCTAGAAACTACAGATGTAGTTTCTCTGTGATTTGTTTATAGTATGTCCTTTCCAACAGGAGAAACAAGAGGTTACTGTGTCATGGCTTTTACAGCTGAAATACAGGTTTTGCCATCCTTGAGTCACTGAGAAGCAGTTTGTGTGAAAAAATACTAGCTGTGATGAGCAAAGTTGTTTGTTAGGTAACATCCTACTGAGCAGATGTGAAACTCGGCTTTTAAGTTAAGCAAGGCTTGACCTAAAGTTGTTGGGCTCTAAAGGAGATAGTCAGCAGATGTTACCAGAAATAATAAATTTGCTGAAACTATGCTTTAGACTTTAATCCTGATTCCACAAGTAGTATTGAAAGAAATAGATTCTGCTGTGAGAACAGCCCAAACAAGTAAATGAAGTCAATGGTGAATGTCAGCAGTGCTGGTTCACTGCAGACTGGTGGGGTGTATCACTGTGTGTGGATATGCTGATCAGGATCTTGGCCAGAGCTGCTCTGTGGTGTGCTCTCTCTGTTGTGTGGGGTGGCTGAGGCATCTTGGTGCTATTTCTCACTGTGCTGAAGGGAGAAATTTTCTGATTATTTATGGTCTGAACACTGTCCTTTTTAACAGAGGCCATAGTGTGGCCCTACAGAGTTAATTCAGTTAATCTGCCTAAATTCCACTTTCTTTTCTTTTTTTCCCCTTCAAGGGGTCTTTGTTTTTACTTCTCTCATTCCATGGAGTTGAGACCTGTCTTTACTGAATCAGGCCCTGCCCCATTCACTGGTGAGAAGAAAAACATTCAACAACTGTTACAGGGCTCGTAAATTGGAAAGGTCCTGACAGTAAAAAGCCTTTGAGAGCACTCTGAAAAACAGTTCAAATTCACATGCAATGTATTGTGGGTTGGAGTTAGTGTTTTTCCTGAATCCTCTTTGGTACCTTTCCTTTGACACTGTAGGCGCTCACAAAAGCTGGTGTAATAGGGGTCCTTGTTTTCACTGCTGCCCTTTGTTTTCGAAGTGTTGCCACTTTGTGATGTTGAAGGCAAGACTCTAGAGGTTTTGCTGGTTTGTTACAGAAGCAATAGAAGCTGTGGAGGAGGCAGAGGGTAACTCATCTGTGTAGACTTCATACTTTGTAGAGTTCCTTTGAAGTAGGTCTGGGGAAGGGCTCAGTATGTAATTTTACAGTAGTGTTTCCTTTGTCAGAAAGTGAAGTTATTTTTTTAATTTGTTCAGGCCTTTCCCCCCCTCATTTAAAAGGGATCTGTTTTATCATCTTCTTTCTGTTTCTCTCTCTACCAGCAGCCCCCCCCACCCCCCCTGTGACTATCTATTTCACTTGTTT
>NW_010430924.1:19510-38890 GCF_000710305.1 Buceros rhinoceros silvestris
CCCCCCCCCCCCCTTTTTTTTTCTCCTTGGTTTTGTGCAAAACAAAATTTGTTTCCTTAATGTTGATGGAAGTGTGTTCCACTCTGTGGTTTGATGAATATTCAGAATGGGGCCACTGAACAAAGTGGAGCACTTGGTCTGTTGAGCAAGAGGCTCAAAGTCAAAAATAAACATAAGTTCCCAGGCTACGGTTTGGAGTGACTGAGATCTAATATGCTTAGTCTCGCATGGGGGTACAGGGAGAAGAAAGCTAGCTAGGGGGTAGTAGCCAAGGGAAAAGTAGCAGTGGGATTAGCTTCAAAGGAAGCGATTACCAGGGTACCACATCAGCCCCTTTCAGCAAAACTGCAGGGAGAGATTAAAAGCTGTGGGGGAATAGAGGACAGGTTATTAAAAATACTGGAAAATTGTCAAAATATTGTAATTTCTGTAGCAACACTTTGATTTTTCTTGTTTGTGTTTATTTTGTTGTCCCCCTTCCCTGTTTACACATACATGACAGAGATGGAAAGCTGAAGGAAGCAGATCAAATCCTTGCTATTAATGGACAAGCCCTTGATCAGACAATTACACATCAACAGGCTATCAGCATCCTACAGAAAGCAAAAGATAATGTCCAGCTAGTTGTGGCCAGAGGCACGTATCCTCAGCTCATCAGTCCTGTAGTTTCCCGATCTCCATCTGCTGCTAGCACAGTTTCAGCCCATTCCAACCCGGTGAGTATACCCCAGATGCCTGTGTATTCAATTCTGGGTGTGTATGTGCTTATTGCATCTAGTATTTTGAGACTTTTTTTGTAAATTGTACGTACATTACCTCCACATTCTTGAGATGTTTCTTCTACTTACCTTCGTTGTACCTTTTCCCATGCAAAGAGCAGAAAATATTTGGGCTTACTGGGGGGTATCTTGATCTTGGACATATTCCTTCTTCACATTTGCCAAATTCTCTGTATCCACCAATGCAAATACATGATGTTTACCTTCCTTTATGAAGCGTTATTTTAAGGTAGCATTAAACAGGGTCTTTTTTTCCCTTTGCCTTCTGCTTTGGCAAACAGATTTTTGTGGCATTGCAGTCTGGTCTGCTCCACGAGCCAGATGAGGCTTCTCTGTTTGTTTCACTGTTGTCTGTTAGCAATCAAAATGCCACGTGTGAGGACATGCTTTAGGACCCCCAGAAAACAACTCTGCTACATATCCATTATTTTGAATGCTTTTGCACATCCAGGTATAGAGACCATGGCCCAGAAACATGGTGATATTAACTGCACTTTCTCTTCCTGGTATCTTACTCGTGTAATGGCTTGTCCTGGGATCAAACAGCCTGGCTTTGGTTTCTGTAGGTTTTGTTGTTAAGTCATCTATGTCTCTTCTTTAAGGGAGTTGATAATCAGAAGTGTACAGAAGCAATCAGTCTGGAAAAAGCAGCTACTTTAGTGTTTATTTTAAACACTAGCATAAAACATTTAGAGAGAAATTCCAGAATTATTCTTTTCTTCTGTGTGCAAGAATAAAACTGATTTGCCTAACTTTTCTTGTCAGCACATAGGGGAGGCCTGCTCACTTATTGCTGTGACACATTTCTTTCTCTATGTGATTGCCTCCATGTTCTCCAAACAACTTCTGTTGTTTAAAAAAAAAAAACATTCCTTTCAAACCTACCACAGGTCCTTCTGGTTTTTTTTATGCATGCCTTTCCCGGTCCTTGTGTTCCCTTTGCTATCAAATGCTGGGAGAAAGCAGCTTGTCTGGAGCTGTTGTTTTGCCTTCAGGCTTTGCTTGATTGTGGTTGGTTTATGTTAAGACTGCAATTTCCCAAACAGATACCACAGGGCTTTGAATTTGCAGTAGCTTGATTATTCTAAAATAACTGCTTATTTACAAGATCCTACCTGGTGGAGCACCATCTGTGGTTTTAAATTTCAGATGAGCTTATGATGCAGTTTGTTCTTCAGGAGAAACAATACCAGGAGCTTCCACTAGTCCCTTCAGTACCAGCCCACACAAGCAAGCTAGTGTTTGTCTTTTAGAGTAGTTTTCTTCCTGTCGGAATGTGAAGCTTGCCATCAGAGCTATTCATTCCAGTGCTTTTGGCACTGAACAACCCTGAAATCTTTGTTCACTACACGGGAGCAATTCTGCTAATACCTACCTCACAATACCTAGTGCTGCTTTCAGCCTTAACCTTCTAATTGGGTTTATGCTTTCTCCTGTGCTTCGTTACAGTGGCCAATGTGAGCATGCACTTATTTGAAGATTGTAATTTCCAGTCCTGTGACATGTCCTAGCAGCAGTATTTTTCTTGCTGGCTGTACTGGGGCATGGTGGTGGACAGTCCTAGGTTACTGCTTAAATTCATTCAGCAAGTTCTTGAAAGGCCTGACCCAGCTCTGATTTGTACCAGAGAAATTCCAGCTGTTACAGATGAGCAATTTATTGCTTAAATATTATGTAATCTTACACCTAATATTAATTGTTAGAAAAGTCCCGTATTACTATCTTCCTCCCACCTTTTTTTATCCACGAAATAAGAGAAAATACTTTACAAGTTTTAAAATGTATGTCCTTATTTTAATCATTTGCAAGCTTATATTTATTTGTTTAGGTTCACTGGCAGCATGTGGAGACCATTGAGTTGGTGAATGATGGCTCGGGTCTGGGTTTTGGGATAGTGGGAGGAAAGTCAACTGGAGTGATTGTTAAAACCATCCTCCCAGGAGGGGTGGCTGATCAGGTAAATTCAACCTACCCTTCTGTTTACCATGCAGTAAGGTATGAAGTTACTTTAAGCTTTTATAATCATGCTAAACAATGGTGACTTTTCCCCTCATAAGTGTTAAAAAACAGAGAGTAAGTGGTGAAAATCATCCTCAGTAAAGGTGTGTGTAGTGTAGGGGATCTGTGCATTTGAACTTGAAAGCTGGATTAGGCTCTAAATCACATTTCCAAACCTGTTACATTATACATATTTGGTGCGGGTGTGTTTAGACTCGTAATTTTTTCATGAGTATACTGGTTGTGATGCAGGGGTGGGGACCAGACATAAACTCTTACTTGCTCTGCCCCAGAAGCCAAGAAGCATCTCCTTCTCCACTGGGTTTTCTGAAGCTTGGAGCAAGTGTGTGGCTTCCTGCATCTGTTTCCAGACACAGGCTCTGCTCCTGCCTAAGGGCTCATGCAAATTGAATTTGGTGATCAAGCTCATTTCAAACTTGTTCACTGGACAAGTGTCTAGGACTGTGTTAATGATGGTCAAGGACTGAATAGACACAGAGATTGGTCAATATTCCAGTGACGGAAGAGGAGGCCTGATAAGACAGCCTGGAGGTGCAGCAGTAAATCCTGTCCGTGCATTCTTTCACTGAGCAGAAAGGTGGGGTTCCTTTCACATACCTGACTCTTCCATGCTTCTCATATGGGCTAAATTAATGTGAAGCTTTTTAATGATTAAAGGTAAATCATTAGAGGAGTAAACCAGTGTAAAGCAATAAAAATAACAATAAGGGAGAAATGTATTTTATTTTGATGTTATGGTTAATCCTGAGGATGAGTTTTTAACTAGGTGCAAAGCTGAATGTACATTTTTATGTGTGTTTGGAAATGAAACCTGAAGTTCTCTAATCTACGTACAGTTGTTTTTTTTTTTTTTTGTGCTTGGCTGGCTGATTGAATGGAAAAGTATGCCTTGGATATTTCTGGGGAAATCTCTAGTAGAAGTAGCATGCCATTAGGCAACTTACTTTTCTTCCCCATGTTATCAAGATGTTGACTTAGCACCCAAAAAGTCACCTAGTTCAATGTGTCTTAAAAGTGACTAAAGCTATGTGCTCTTTTTCTAATTGTATGGTATGTGGGAGAAATGTCAGGAAGTTAATAGGGTTTTTTTCATCACTGTTCTTCCTCCAGCATGGGAGACTATGTAGTGGAGACCACATCTTGAAAATTGGTGATACAGACTTAACTGGAATGAGCAGTGAGCAGGTGGCACAAGTTCTGAGGCAGTGTGGAAATCGAGTGAAACTGGTAATTGCAAGAGGTCCTGTTGAGGAGCCGCCTCCACCAGCAGTCCCTCCAGGTACACCAGTACCCATCTCCACACCAGAGAAACAGGTAAGCAACAGAGAATATACTTAATTCATGGCAAACTTTTACTTGAAACTTCCTTTTCTTTTAACTGCTATTTGAATGTGTTTCATGCTTATGTTCTCAAAAGGCAAGATTTTGTTTTCCACTAGTGGTGTTCTGAGCTGACAGTCTGGAAGAATGTAAATGTCATGAGTCTGTAGCGCAAGGAACTATACACTTGAAGCCTTTTGGGATCAAAGATTAGAACTTCCATAAGTATGATCTGAATAATGTTTCGTACTTGTGATCGTGCAGTGATATATTGAGAATAACTGAAGCCATACAGTCCTTTCTTCAGACAGTGCAAGCTGGCTCTGTAGCATTTCTCTGTCTGCCTGTCCTTTTCCTCTCCCGAAACATTTCTTATTTCCATATCATCTCAGTCATCCATCAGACAGTTCCTCCCTGTGCCAACCAGCATACAGATGCTGCCTTTTTCCTACATCACCTAGTACTGCTCATTTGCTAGATATTTTGCAAAAAAAGTCAGCGAACTGCTACCCTTATTCCCCTGCTGATGGTTGTACTGTCTATGTTGTTGCTCCTCCTCAACTTTGAGCCACTTAAAAAATTCTGTAAATATTATAATGTCAGCTCAAAACCTCTATACAGCAGGTCATTTGCATGTTTGCAGAAAAGCCTGATTTCATGGGAGCCAGGAACAGTAGTGTTCTGTCACATATAATTATGACCAGGTACATTGAAAAGTGAATATATGGAGGAAGTGAATGAGAGAAGGTGGTTGTTTTTGATCCTACTAGTAGACAGAGTTTATGCCTTACAAAGAATTTTTTGTGTTACTTTTTCCTGTTGTTTTTCTAGACATGCTTTTCCCAGTTATATTTCATAAAGGTCACTTTGGAAAAATAAACAACTTTAAGAATTTTTGCCTAATTCCCATTATTTTGACTCTGTCTGTTGTAGTGGTGTCTGTGGAAAACGAGCATATATTCATCCTCTCTTCACTGTAAGGCAAAGAAAGTTAATCTTAACATGGAGTTTTCTGAATATCTGAAAGGAGAGACACAGTGGTGCGTTTGTGTCTCTACAGCACTCAGAGGCATGAAGACCTGGCTGTATTTTAGATAAAGAGATCAATATTTAGCCCAAATATTACTTGTCTGAAAAGCAGCAGTCTCAAAAGAGAAGCTGAATTTGGTAATTTAATCTCTGTATATTTCTTCAGGTTTTGCCTTTCTGGGTTATGTGACACAATGTTGGAGGCTGTTATCTGCAGCTGAAGGATGTCTGGGATTTCTAGTACTGAGAAAAGAGCTCAAAGCCACCAATTGGCAAAATTTTGCCATCTTCCTCTTCATTTCCATGTTCTTTGATACCTCATTTCTAGTATGTCTTTCCTGGCAGGAGGCAGGCTATTTTTAAGCTGCTCCTGCACAAAGTCTTGTTCTTGGAAGGAGTACCCAGTTAATGGTGGTGCAAGCCTCATTGTTCAGGTCCAGAGTGAAGATAATGATATAAGCAGCTTGGTTTTTCTGTTTCTTCCTGGCAAATACAAGGAGGGTAAATGATCTTAAAGCTGTTGGTAAGAGCAGAGTGACTTTCCAAGTTGGCACTTGTCATCACATCCCATGTCTATCTTGTAAAAAATCATGAGGTTACAGAGCAGTTTTTCAGGTGCATTACCTGTGACAAAAATAATCTACCAAGCAAAGAGGTAGTTAAAAAAGTAGAAATTTATTTTTCTTGTATTTGGTTGTGGTTTTGGGAGGAGTTGTTCAGATAAAGAACTGAAGTCAGATTCTCTTTTGTCAAACAGCATAATAGCTCTTCTGAGGTGGTTTTTTTTTTTTTTTTTTTTTTTTTTTTTTTTTTTTTTTTTGGCACATGCATGCTCATCTAGTCACACTGGGTTCAGTTAATATCTGCTTGGTTGCCATAATGGCACTTTAAAAAATACTATCTGCTATTTGTCATGCAGATGAGACAGAATAAAATAGGAGTGTAGTAGGATCTTGATAGATTTGTACTATTATTTATGAATATCCATTTTAAGTATCTGCATAAATACTGGTGCCCATATAAATAAAATTAAATTTAAGCCTTGTATATGTAATCATATACTGAGAGATATAAGCTGTGGAAGTAGCTAGTAACTATGTGTTTTAGACAGCTGAAACATCAAAATAAAAAAAAAAACTTTAAAAAAGGTTGAAATTAAGTTTTATAAGTTGATTTTTTTCTTTTAGTATGAAAGCAGTATTGCTGAAATGCGATTTTAATATTTATTGTACTTTCATTAACAGTGAATAAATTAATTCATTACCCCCAAAATTCTGTTATTGAAACTCAGAGGGTTGTAGATACTAGTGGAGATTGTCATTATTTAACTAGCTGGAAGTAGAATTACTGCTTTGTAAAACAAAGTTTTTAGGTCATTCAAATCTGAGAAACATAATTGCTGCACTAGTATTAGCTTTTATCTTGTTTTAAACTTGGCATACATAGGAAAAAAAAGTTAAAGTTATTGAACAGGAAATTAAATAGAGTACAAAATATTATTTTGACTTTTTTTTCTTCTTTTTAATAACACAGCACTAAAACTGGTTCTGAGGAGGTCTCAGAAGAGCAGCAGCAAACTGTGTGTTCTAATGTTTAAGCATGGTTTGTGTAACTTACTGTGCAGGAGGTTCATTGTTCAGTTTGTATAAATTTCACCAGTCATTTTAATCATCAAATAATGATTTTATAGGTTAGAGGGTAATATCTCAGGGACAGTGGGGCAGGCAGGGCATGACCTGCATTGCTTTACAATGAGGAACCTTACCTATATCCAGTTTCTCTGCTGAATGCCAAATAAAGCAGAAGCAAGGCTGGTAATTTCTTTTTTGTGTTTGTGTCTAATTTTTCCTGTTAATGTCATCAAAGAATGTGGTGGATCTTTAAAAAAAAACAACTTCCTTTCTAATCACTCTTTTCTTCCTAGGCAGATGCTTCTGTTGATAGCTGTGAAGATGGGGAGAAATTTAATGTTGAACTCACTAAAAACAACCAGGGATTAGGAATAACTATTGCTGGTTACATTGGAGACAAAACAACAGGTAATGATCAGTTCCTGCAGTTCACTATCCAGTCTGTTGCGTACTGTGTTGAATGTGTATCAAAGACTTAATTTTAGTTTTTATAAAAACCTTTTAGCATCTAGATTTTTTTTAGAGCTTGTAAAGAAGATGGAATTGTTTTTCTTTTGTGAGAAGGACATTGAGATTAGAAGCAATCAGTTTTATTGTAAAATCCTGCCTCAGCAGGTTTTAATTGATTTTTGTATTCACTCTTGTCTAAAGCTTGCATAACAATTCCTAAACAATTCTAAAATAGATTGTGCCGTTTTCCTTAGAACTAGCTGGGCTTTTTAAACTACATCTTTATTTTTAAAAGGCTCTTACAAGATAATATATTAGTGTTCTGAGGTGTTTTAGAAGGCATTGTTATTATTTTTTAAATAATATTCATAGTACTGCATGTTCCTTAGTGACTTCTGGATATAATAAATGTTTACTGACCTCTGGACTGTTGCAGACAATAAATCAGTTAAATAAATGCAACAGTGTTCATGTGCAGTTGTGTATTTTTACTTTGTGATTTCCATAATTTTTCAGAAAAATGATCCAGAACTCCATTAGGCCTCACTAGGAGGGTTTTGCCAAATGCAGTACTACTAGGAAGGGACATGTGTCGAATGTGTTGTGGAACTTTTCAAAGATCTGTTGGTTTGACTTCTACTCATGTATATATTGTTAGAAAAATGTACGGATAGATACATCCCACATTATTGACAGTTTATAGACATAATTTGAGAAGCTGAACTAAATTTCAACAGTGTTGTCTGTTGCATAGGACAGGATGATTACAGTTTGCTTAAGTCCACTTTTTAGCAGCTTCCAATTGTATCATTAAAAGGCAAATTAAGTTGTAGAGCATGTGCTAGATCTGATAGCATATTTTAACTCAGTCTTGTATAATCTTTGATTTCAAATTATGGTGCTGCGTGTAACCACATTAGAAAATATTCTTGCTTTAGAAACTAATTGGGCTTCTCACTTAATTTTGTAACTTAACACTTAGTTAAAGAACAGCTTTGTTGTCAGAAAAGCAGCAATAAAACTACTGGACAAGAACATTTGCAGCTGATTCTTTCATGAATGACAAACAGTAACTTGTCATGTTAGCATACAGCTCTTACAGGATATAAAAATGCTTGGAAGTCAGTAAGACCAGCCAAATTAAGAAAAAAACAGAAAAGAATTGTCAGTGTCATGACCTCATAAATATATTTGCAGTCTTGTTCTTTCTAAGCTTAATATAGCCATTAGAGCAAACCAGATTTATCCCTCCTTCTTGCTAGCTTTTGTCATACTGAGGTGAGTATCAGATCTGCAAAGGTGTTGGGGTGTCTTAACAGATGTTAAATCCCATTTTGTAGTGGGTTATCTTCCCATTGAACGTATTCATTTAACAGAGTTGGAACATTTGTTGAGAGGAATTAGGTTCTGTTAAGATTTCTGATACCAGTGTTACAAGCCTGGGACCTTCAGACCTGATTTCATGCCGTTCATGCAAGTATTTTTCTCGTTTTCAGGTATACTGTGCGAAGTGTGTGTGTAGGAACTCCATAGATTTTCACCTAACTGAGCTGTTTTTTCGAATTACAGTGTGTTTTTCCTGAAATGGATTTAAAAAAAAAAAACAGAACACTCTTCTGTAGGCATTTTATATATAGGATTGTTTCTTCTGGTTCAAAATCAGTAACTGTCTGAAATGGTACTATTTTGGTGTCTAGGCTTTTGTTGTTCTCTTGTGTCTTTGTTTTTCTAATTGGGTCAAATACTGACTTAAAGCTGTAGTTAAAAGCTGGTTGAAATCTAGGTTGTAGTCCTGCTTGCTTACAATTTTCTGCATTTAGTAATCCAAACATGCATTTTCTTAAGCAGCAGGAAATAAAGACTTTACCACTTTAGTGGACTCAAAGTTTTCTGTCCTGCAGTTTTAAATCTGACCAAGAGTCAGAGATAGGGGTTTTTTGGTTGATGTTGGTTTCAACATTTAGGTGCAAAATAAGTTACAATAATTCTTCTTTTGCAACAGGAATTGGGAATTTGGCATTGCTAGATTTTGAATGAAAAATGGCCTAATGCAATCTGACATTAATCAGGATTATCCTTTAGAAAAATTATATGTTTTACTTAAAGCGTATATTTTCTTGATGAATCTTTCCTTATCTCACCTGGAGAACAGGTTTTCTTTCTTTTTCTCCCTTCGACTGTTGGCATTAGTTGGAGAGATTGTTGCTTTATTTATACTGTTTCTTAATAAATTAGTAAATTTCTCTTGGTTTCTTCATCCCAGAACCTTCTGGTATCTTTGTGAAAAGCATTACAAAAGGCAGTGCTGTTGAACATGATGGCAGAATCCACGTGGGTGATCAAATTATAGTTGTAAGTAAACACAGAAAGAAATGAGATCGCTTGTCTGCAAAACTACTTTAAGTTGTACAGTAAACATGTAGGATTGGTGCTGAAATGATGAGTCCTTTTTTTGACTAAGTGTTTGATCACATTATCTTTCTGGTTATGCTACCTGTGTGTAACTTGTTTCTTGAGAAAATCTGAGTTGTGTGTATCTTATCTGTAGGAGCTTTTAGAGTGCTTAGTAAAGGCAAAGTTTCAAAGTTTGATTCAAATTAAGCTACTGTTTTCAAAACATTTTTTAGAAGTATGTCTTTAAAGTATTAGCTGCTCAGAGAAAGAAGAAAATATTTTCATGTCTAAAATGTTGGTTGTGTGGTGAAATCAGGTCACAAATGCAGAAACTGCGGTTTTGTGGCTGTCATAGATCTGACCTTGCATTTGTGCAAAGACAGCACTAAGAACAAGTTATGGTGTGCCTCCAAGAACAAATTTGCCTGTATGTTTATAAATGGAAGTATACATGGGTTTTTATAATGATTTAAATGCTGAGTACAAATGGCTAAAATTGATTATTTCAAAGTTTAATTTCCTCTAATGCAGAAGGAGAAAAATACTTGTGTGATCTCAAACAATAATAAAAGTTTTTTAAATATGTTTTTTGTAAGTGCAGAAGAAAAATTAAATAATCCCAGCTCATTTTAAATTATTTTGTGTTTAGAAGAGCACTGGAGTTGTAAAAAGTTCAGAGAAGGACAACAAAATGATTAATGGGCCAGGGAGAGTCATTCTTCATGCAGGAGGAGTTATGGAATATGTGTGTTATATAAATAGACTGAAAATAATACAGCAGTCAGGGAATATAGTGTTATTAGAAGTATTTCAGAAGTTAAAGGTACCAAGGGGTGAGATTGAGAAAGAGTAGAATAATATGGAGTTTGCAGGGAGGAAAATAAAATGTGGCATGTACTAGAGATAATGGTATGAAGTCAAGCAATGGCAAAATCTTGAGTTTCAGAAAAAAACCCTGAGTAAGTGAGATGGGGTAGTTGCAAACAGAAGAGGCCAAAATCTTGTTCTTTAAAATACCGAAATGATGGACCAGAGATAACATCTGGCTGATATGGGCAGTGTTTTGGTTGGGAAGCTGGACTTCATCGGTAGTAGATCTCACTCTGTCTGAGGTTACTTGGCCTGAGAATAGCTGTGCTTTGTAGTTCTTCCTGCCACAGTGAATGGATGTGTGTCTGCTCATACGTGCGACCCCAGCTCTGCTGGTCATGGCTGTGTAGGTTTATTTACCCAGTATATTCTCCTCGGAGGCTGGGATGGCTGAAGTAGTTGAGCAGGCAGGCTGTACAGCATGCCCGGCACAGCATGCGCTGCGTCCTCCCATCTCACAGAGCAGAGCTGTCTGGCCCCACTGTCGAGGGGACCCAAAGCTCTTCTCCCCACTTTTCTGTGGTACTGATTGTTCTCTAGCTGTTGGGTACTTCTTTGAAAGGTTTTAGTGTATCCAATGTCATTAAGTCCAGGTTTTTGTTCTGTTTGCTTTGTGCTCAGGCTACCAGATGCTAAGACCTCACCATATGATTTTGCCCAGGAATTTTTTTTTTTTTTTTCTGGGTGGTATCTTGTGAGTTGAAAAGCTGCTTAATCCTGCAGGTGGATGGAACAAATCTTCAGGGTTTTACTAACCAGCAAGCGGTTGACGTTTTGCGGCACACAGGACAAACAGTTCGGCTCACTTTGATCAGAAGAGGGTTTAAGCAGGAAAATCATATTCAGCCCCAGGACGACTTCAGTGCTCCTGAAAAGGACTTACTGTTCCAAACAATGGATGGTGGCACAGCCAAAGGTAATTTAAACTGGCTTTGCTTTAAAGTTGGCTTGAAACATTTTTCTTCTCAGTTGCAAACTGGAAATAAAATGGGCCAGATTCATTCTGGGTAGCTCTTACTGACAGCAGAGCTGTTGTACATGAGGGGAGAATTTGGTCTACTATGGTTTGATTAATCTTTTAGACACAGTGGTATTATTTGCTACATTTTCCTAGTGTTGAAAGAAGTGTTGAAAGCTTTGCACTGCATTGCACTTCAGGCTGAATTGCTTCAAGACTTTCATCCTGCAAATCTTCGAATATTAAGAAGGCAGTGAATGTTTTATATCTGCTCAAGGGTAGAAGCTGCATTCAAGAGCAAGCGAAGAGTTGCCCTCCACAATGAGCTAAAACAAGTCTCAGTTCCTTTCACTCTTGTGTGTCAGTGTCACAACCTTGAGGTATGAGAGGAGTGGCCTATATCTAGAGTTTATTGATGATTTAATAGGACACTAAAAATAAAAGTTCAGAAGCCAATGACCAATATTAGTTTTGCTGCTAATGAGATGAAATTAGTGAAACTTAATCTTATACTGTGCACATCTTGAAGTCTGTGTGCCAGATCTTGAAAGTCAGTTTGTTTGAACGGAATGTCTGTACTGAGTCTGGATGCACAGACAGATGTTTTTCAACTACTTGTGTTATACATTGGTGTCAGCAGAAGTATATTACGACTAATAGACTTGAGACATAATCCCCACCTCACAAAATTTTGAAAGACCCAGTAGTATGTAATCTGTATAGCACCCTTTCATTCTCACCATTAGCAAAAATTACAGAGGAAATGCTCAGCTTAAAGGCGTTCAGGATGGCTGACAGCCAGCAGCATACCTAGCAGAACTCTATGCTAGAAGAGGCTTTCTATGAGTCAAAAGTCTGTCAGGTATGCAAGTCTCCAAGTCTGTAGCATTTTCGTTTTTCAGTGTCAGCTTCCTGAGTTGTGCAAAGAAAAGAAGAGGAAGGTAAAAAAGGTAATACCAGAGTGCTAAAGAATGTAATATTTACACGTTTTTGAGTAGCTTTTCTTTCAAACATACAGATGCAGCTACTGATACTTGTTTCATTGAAAAATTCACTAGAGAAGGCAAAGCCCTTGAAATATGGCATCTATTCTGGGCCCCTTGTGCCAGATTTCATTTGCCAAATATGGATCCTTTGGAGTCCAGTGAAAGAAAGAGTCAGTGCCCTGTGGCATGCCTATGAGCTTGAGGAATATTAAAACACATAAAATAGCTGAAAAAACGTTGTCTTCTTTTGCAGATAACAGTGAAACAGAACAGGGATCCCCATCACTGCCATGCAGTGCCAGTACGGTATATACTGAAGAAGACACGAAACAACAGGAAACAGGTTGTCAACATTTACTGGTTTATTCTGTGAAAGTGCACTTGGGTGTCCTTACACAAAGATCAGCTCTTTTGTGTGCTTTTCTATCTCTATGCTGTGCAGCTGAAGTACAGCTAGAAAGTGAAAGTAATCATATAAACATGTACTCTTGAGTACTGTAAGATCATTGACTACTGTATGTGTCTGAAGATAATTGTTTGTTAAAGGTGTCATATGAAGCAGTCTGCTTTTGCTACATGGTCAGCCCTCTTTTTAGTCTGGTTTTGTATTTCTACTTGTTTTATCCAGTTCTGTATTAAACTTTTTTCCCTCCTCATTCTCCAGCATACCTTATCTTTCCAGCTGCCTGCAGCTATCCAGTTCCAGGACTTCAACCTCTTCTGATAAACTCCTTTTCACAAATTCCTGAACTTGTATTCATTTCAGTCTGTGCTCTCTGATAAAGTTTGAAATTCTGTCAGTTCTGGTGCACTGATATGTGCTGACTTTTCCCATACTCTTTGTAGAAATTCTTCTTTACTAATATGTAATTTCCTTTCTCTCTTGAGCCTAATGGCTCAAGACTGTGAGCACAATGACTGTGCTGCATTTCAGAAGTCCAGTGTGATATGTTTTCCAGATCGAGACGGCACTTGGTCTGTTTTCAGAAGCTGAAAAGCATCACCCGTATTAGTTCTGTAACACATACGTTTTTGTAACTCCAAGGTGTCAAATTATCTGGGATAACTGAAGAGTTTCTTTTTAAGACGTTTTCTTTGGATTCTCCAGGGTCTCTGCTTTGGGGAAAGTATTGTTATATTTGAATGCCACACAACACCTGGCTTTATTTATAGCAATGTTTCTGAGCAATAACTAGATTTAAAATGCTGTCTGAGGCCATTAGTCACTTTAAATTCTAACTAAAAGTCTGTAGGAGTTGGGATCTTAACCTTGTAGTGAAGATACTAGACTTCACCTGTGACAAGAATTCAGATCTGAAGAGTTTATTCTGGTACTTACTGTAGGCTCAGCACAGACCATGGACCTTGAATATGTAGGGTTCTATTAAATGTGCTGTGTAAGGATCAGTATGTGGTATCATACATGAAAGTATTTTGTCCACCCCCCCTTGAACCAATCTGATCAGTGCACATACAGTCTGGTTTAACAAATACACAGCACACGCGTGTAATGTTTTCACTTGCTTTGTGCCCCTTGTCTTGTAAAATTGCATAGCTTCGCTCAGCACTGAGGCTGGTTTAAATATGTGTCCTTTCCTCCCAGCTGCACACACCACACTTTTTGAATGATCTTCATATCTTTCAAAATACAGTTAGTTTTGCAGAGGTGGGATATAACAGTATTCTGCAAATTTTACCTGTGGTAAACCCAAGCCTGGTGAGACAAAACATACAAAGTCTTCAGTCACATTTTGAAGAGTTCTGGCATCATGGGAATGATTGTGTAATCTTGCATAGTCTGTATACTTTATCAGTTATAGGAACAGACATGATGTTTTACTTCTTGTCACAGTAATCTCAGACATAACTTTTAGATTTCCAGCTAACTACTACAGAAGAAGCAGCTGTGAAGGCAAAGTGGCAGAGGATTATGGGTTTGAATTATGAAATAGTGGTAGGTGAACTTTGATTACTATTAAAATGCCCTTTGATCTGTCCCCCTGTTATGTTGCTAACATAAATAGATAGAAATATATTTGTATTATATTTGTTCCTTTATTTATAAAAATCAGACGTATGCTTCTTAGTCTGTTATTTTTTGTTGATTATGAATTTTTAATATAGATATATATTTTTCTGTATTGATTTTAGCAAAATAATCACAGGCTTCTTAGGTTATCGTGCCTTTAAATAGTTTCACAGATTTCCTAACTTCAAGGATTAGATATATTAATATCTAATAATAATCTTCAGTATTAGAGAAAAAACAGTGTTTCAGGGGAACTTTGAAGTTCCTGTCATTAGCCAGAATTTGAAGCTAGTGCTTGAAATGTCCTACCCATTCTGCATACTGAGTGAATTGTTTGATGTAATAATGCATAGGACGTTTACTATAGATACAGCTGAAAAGCAGTATCTGAGTTTAGGACTTTAGTTCAAACTTATACCCCAGAACTGTAGTTTCTGCAGAAGTATGTATTATTAGATGTATTGTTGTCATATACAGTCCCCACTTGTTTATGCTGAAGTGGCATGTAATCAAAGTTTCAATTTTTACCTGACTATCAGGTTTTTTTACCCAACTGTTCAGTTTTTACCTTACCCGTCATGTTACATGTGACAATATTTCTGGTTGCTCACTTCTGGAATATTAACGCCATTGTATGTAAATCGAAACAGAAAGTAACAGGTATGGTTGTAAATATGTCAAAAGAAATAATTTCTTAATCTTATCTTAGGTGGCTGTAGTTAACAAATTCAGTGAAAGCAGTGGGTTAGGGATAAGCCTTGAAGCAACAGTGGGACACCATTTCATCAGATCTATCTTACCAGAGGGGCCAGTTGGACGAAGTGGCAAGCTGTTCAGTGGAGATGAGCTGCTGGAAGTAAGAAGAAACTACTGCTTTATCTTAGTCTGCATTCAGTAAGATTTTTGAGCAGTGACTTGCTTCTTACAGGGTTATGACTTTGCAAATGCTGCATATCTCCCTGAATACCAGCTGTAAGCAGAAGTGCTTGAGCACTTACTTATATGTACTTAAGCATATTTCTGTGAATATATGTCCTTACATGCGTTTCTCAGCTGATAGCTGGTTTTTCAGATAGGGCTCAAGGTCACAAAAAAGGAATACCTAGGGAAAACATCAAGATTTAACAGGAATTTCCCTATGCAGTGAAGGGACTAAACTGTTTACTTTTCTAAATGATTTTCCTAGAAGTGAAATGTGAATTTGGTTCACACCAAGCAAGAAACACAAAGTGACAGAGTACGTGGTGTTTGCAGGGTGATGTCATGTAATTTACGTGACTATCTACTCCTTCAAAACATGCCTTGGTGCTGATTCTGAGCACCAAACTGAGTAGAAATTAAGGGTTGACAATGTTCTTTACTGGGAGGTTTGGGTTTTGTTTTCAATGGAGGTGATTAGTGAATTAGGGCTTTTTTTACCTAGTTTTCTTCACTGTACTTCTAAACACTGTGTGTTCTCTATTTATTGAGGTGAATGAGATCTCTTTGCTTGGAGAAAACCACAAGGATGTGGTAAATATCTTGAAAGAACTGCCTATTAAGGTGACAATGGTGTGCTGCCGACCAGTGTCTCCCCCCATCACTCACCCAGAAGTGCTGGAGAGTCTAAGTCTATCTGAGGTTCAGCTCACAGAAAAGGTATTTTGTCTTAAATTCACTGAGAAAATGACCATTTCCTTGAGGAAAAAAAAAAAAAAAGTTCTTGTACAAGATTAGAAATACATTTTAGTATTTTAGGACTTGGAACCAGATAAAAAGAAAAAGGCAAATTTTGTGCAATCCTGGTATGGTAGGTCATGGGCAGAAATATTCTGTTACACAGGTCTATCTAACCAAAACTTCTGTTTTGTAGGTGGGCTGAGGGCGTATGGCAACCTGATCTGTGTGTTCTTTAGAATCTGATTATATTTTATGTGGTTTTGAACTTTGCTTTCTGGGTTTGTGTTTTAGAGAACTGTGTGTGCGTTCTCTGGTAGACATACTTGTGTCACTCTACTGAGTGATTGCACTTCCTCTGTGTTTAGAGGCACATAATTTAGTTTTTATCTTGTTCTTTGTAAACAAAGTTTTGTCTCTGCAGATTCACAAACATTTACATTGTATTGAACATTCACTGTTTTTCTCAGGCTCACATAGAACTTGGGTTCATTGGCTCCTCGGACACTGAGGGAACAGCTCTGGAAATAGCTGACGAGGGTCAGAGTACAGAAGAGGTGCAAAACTCATCTTTGGCAATGTGGGAAGCAGAAATACAGCACATTGAGCTGGAGAAAGGGAGTATGGGACTTGGATTTAGCATTCTGGACTACCAGGTAATTTCTGCACTCCTTTCATTGAGTAGAGGACAAAATACTATGCATTGTTTGGGTCTTTGGATTGTTTCCATTGTTATGGAAATGAAGCAATACAGTAAAGTTAAAGGGATGTCACTATTGGTAGGCATCTCACTAACTACATTACTTATTCCTCTTACTGTATTAAGACTACAGGTTCTAATGATAATGGTAATACTGGTCCAGGAAATTAGATAAGCTGTAATATACTATGGTCTTCAGAAAGCTCATCTTCTAATGCTCCAAGGGCAGTGAATGATGTAGTCAGAATATTCAGGCATTTAGCTATGTATTTTACACCTGCAGTGAGGTGCTTAGGGTAAGATCCGATAAAGGACTTAGGAGCTTAAATAAGATTTACTAAAATCCAAACTGCAGTTCTGAAATCCCTTGCTTAGCAGCTGTCTGTGCAGGACGTGCCTAAACACCCTCATTCATTTTGTGTTTAACTTAAAATTCCTGGGTGTCTCAAGCTGCAGTTCTTGGTGTGTCCCAATGAACAGCTCAGTGACTGTCTCCCACCTGCACTTGGTCAGGACTCCAGAACAAATATTGCTGGAGTTGTCACAGTGGGCGATTTTTAATCTGTCTTCAGTGAATTTCTCCTTGTGGTCAGCAAAGGGTTTTGCCTAGCTGTCTGATGGTGCTGCAGGATTCAGTGTCCTCCCAGGTCTTTGCTGGATCTTGTCCCTAAGAGTGTATGTATTTGCATCTGGAGGTCACTTCCAGATGGAAATTATGCCTATAGAGCACTGCTTAGAATTAATCTGTGCCTTGATAATATTTTGCATTTGCACACTAATAAAGGTGAAGAGCAGTGTAGTTTAATAATCTGAAGGATGAGGGCATGGTCAAGTATCTGTTTTACGAAAGAGTGACTCTTCAGTGTTACTCATGATGCTTTGCAGTGAGACATGGCAGCTGAGCCTGAGTATTTAGAGTCCGTGTCAGCACAGTGTAAAGTCTATTTTTGCTTCAGCCTCTCCTGAAGCATTGACACAAACAGTGATTGCCTGTATGGTTAGTTAATGCATTTTGTTTGTGGATGATAATACTGAAGGGTTGTGGGAAGTACCTTAAATTGTTTTATGTATTTTGGAAACATGAGTTTGATTATATCCTGCATGTCTAGTCAGCTTTCTGAAAATTACCTTTATTTTTTTAATGTTAGAATATTTGTGATTTGTCCTAAGTTCTCTCCTTTGATATGCCGTTAAAACATTTCAGTTTGTCATTCAAGTTTCTGCTTTCAGCTAAGGCTGTGAACAGTAAGTTTGCAGTGAGATTTATCTTTGTATATTGCTGTTTGCATCAAATTTTCAATTAATTTTCAATGAACAGTGACTAAAGTTAAGGACAGTTATGTTCAACCTAATACATTGCTCATGTTTTATACAATGGCAGGCCTTGTAGAAAAGTCTATGTAATAATTTCTTACTCTAGGGAAGGCTATACATGTACTAGAGAGGTGTTGGGGTTTTTTTTCTGAAAAACGTGTCTTGCAGTGTCCTCTAAAGTGACGGTAATACACGTTAAAATAGTGAGGAGTATGTCATTGTTCAGGCTTAAGCACTATCTCCAGCAATGCTAGTTTTATTTCCACTTGTGAAGTGTTTTATTGTTCCATGACATTCTTCTTACTGCGTTAGCTGCCATGAAATGTTAAGGATCTGCTTGGTGCCCTTCACACTCTCCCTCCCTCAGTGCTTCTCTTACACTAGCTTTCAGCAGTTTCCGATTCCTGTGGGTCTGGATGCTGTCCTGATGGTGTGCATCCCTTCAGATGTACATCTTGGCTTGAAAACTGGTTACAGCAGCGTGCCAGTTTGTGGATGTTTACTTTTCCTTTTGCTGTCACTAAGCTGGTACATTATTATGTTTTTCATTTTTTTCAGTGCGTGCACTCGAGTGAATTGCTGTGTGTTGCAAGTATTAATATGTAATGATGTTCCTTCTGAATGTGATTCCGTAAGAATTGTGTGAATGTATACACCTGTGATAATTGTTAAAACTGAATCATACTTTCCTGTTACTAGTTTTTGGTGCTAGCATTTTTTTAAAAATCAGTGCACTGGAGGATGGAGATGTCACAGCAGTTTTCTTTCTTAAAAGCAAACACCACTTTGTTGTGTCTTGTTTACTGGTGTGCTGTATTGGTATGTTCCTCTCTCCCATAAAGTTTTTCATTAGGCATGCACAAGAACTTGCCTCTTAAAAAGTATTTCCTCAGCTGAGAACGTCTGGTGCCATGAAGTGTAAGAGAGTTCTTGAAAACAAGTCCTTTGTTCCAGCAAGATGCACATGTTAACTTTGCCCCAGTCTGCACTGCCCAGTTGTGTTCCCAAACCACTGAATCTGAGGGAGGATGAAGTTTGCAACACTGTCATTGCAGTAGAAGTATTTGAACTTCTGTTGTGTGATTACTCTTTACAGTGTGAACAGCACTTTGCAATTTAGCAGCATTCTGCAGTGGAGATATGTGTTGAGACATTAGCTAGAAAGGAGTCATAATTTTCACATTTAAGAAATATAAATAGGTGGAAGTCTTAATGTCTAGGCAGCTTGGACAGGAGAGTATTTCC